>NW_009629585.1:0-6017 GCF_000690535.1 Cariama cristata
AAGAATGTAATGATATGACTAGGCTTGAGAAATGGGTTGGAACAGTGGACAAATCTGTATGGCATCAGGTTGGGACAGTCTTTCAGCTTCATCATCCAAAGAGTGAGCTGAGACTATGACACTTGTCAAGTTTCAAAGACACATTTAGTTAGCTTTAGTAGCTGTAATGGTCCTTTCCCTAAACAGTAAATCACTTGCTAAACTCCTCTCTTGACACTCTGATTTGTCCTAAGTTAAGAATTATCTGCCACGATCAATGTCGATAAATCATTACTTAGACCTTACTGGAAAACAGTTACAGTGAACGCTAGGGAGAAATTTTACCCAAAAGCAAAGAGGAAGACTCTGTCAAGGTCATATAAGCATATGGAGGCTGGCATCTAGGTTTACAGGTAATCGACATGCTTCTACATAGTCTTTCTCTCTTACACCAGATTTAAGAGAATAGGCATAAGTTAATGTTAATTTCTATGTTACTGTAAAGAAATAGGAGCAGGAGTTGTGTTACCAGTCTGATCTGGAGATGGTATCACAGGGACTGTATGTGGATTTCTCCTGTTTTTTAATGGCTGGAATAAGTGCTCATCTTTTTGTGAATCTAAATAAAATATACATCCAAAAAAAGGAAGACAGCTAAGTGGACATTATAGAGGAATCCTTTTACATCATACTGGACAAGGTGAAGGATTTGCACATCTTATCAGTGTGTAACATAGCCCTCAGCAAGATAGTCATGAGTGGCTTTTTGGTCTCACTTCTTTCATCAGTGGAGCTCATCCTTATCATACTATGAAAGTAGCGTAAACCAAAACCGAACATTGATTTTCTAAATCCAAGTCTCACATTTGTCCAGGAAGCATTTTTATTCTCCACTTACAGTGAATATTAGAAGAAAAATGGTTTTGACTGTTGTCAAATGTATTTCTTTTGTATTGTATTAGTGTGTAGCTGTACCAACAGTTCTACCATAAAGAACCAGATTGTAAACCTAATTTCTAAAAATAGTTGTTTTCTCCTTCATAGAGAAGTTCAATAATCTACGAATCATCTGCATTTGAAAAACAAAACATTGGGTTTTGATTTCAAGATTCTATGATTTATTAGCCAAATCTAGCAGTGAAAATGTTAGAAATAGAATTGTTTCACATTAAGCAATAAAAGGTTTCTTCTTTTTTTTTTTTTCCTAGTAGGATGATACTTACTTACTTTTCTAGAAATTCTGCTTGATCTTTCGGAATTGTATACTGAGCAATTTTGACATTCATGTTTTCTTTCACAGTCGTGGTGCCAATTTTATAACTCAGGTTTTGCTGAGACCAGGTGCATCAGACTTAACAGGGAGTTTCAGGTACGGGTCTGGTTTGCAATTCATAAAGTTTATTTGAGGTTAAGAAACTGCTGAACAAGGAACTAGAGTAAGAACAGACCTTCTTTACTGAAGAATATGAAATCTGTTTGAAAGCGTGTAAGAAATAGTAGACTAGATTGCAAGAATTGTTGCTCCTATGACTTTGTTAAAAGATTTTTTTTTTAAATAGTAATGATATGAGTGAGTGACTGCGGTTAAGATTCCTACACGCTATCTTGATTTCCGAAGTTCAGAAATTGTGCTTCAGGTTTCATTTTCTTTGTAATCATTTACAGGTTATACAGAAAAGAAGTCTTACAGAAACTAATGGAAAAATGCGTTTCTAAAGGATACGTCTTCCAGATGGAGATGATTGTTCGGGCTAGACAGTTAGGATATACTATTGGAGAGGTATAGTAAAAGTTTTGATGAGTATATTGTGCTTTCATTTAAGTGTAGATACAGATTACTGGGAACATAGGAAATTTTCTGTGCTTCCAAGAAGCAGCAAGATTTTAAAGTTGGTATAAAGAAATGCCCTATGTAGAACTCTCTTTTTCCAGCTTTTCCAGGTGAATACCAGCTCTGAAATTCCAGTTACTTATTCCCCTAGCTGATATGCTTCTCAGATCCTTCCCTCTTCCTGTTGCCATTTCTTTAGCTGCATACAATTTTACAAGGTTCTTAAAGGAGGCAAAGAAGTTAAAATATACCGTGAAGCTGCTCTGAGCCTTTTCCTCCTTCATATTGTTCAGACATCTCTAGTTAGGTCTTTTCAAATAATTCTGTTTTCTCCAGCAACCTGATTCTGTTTCAGATTTATTCTATTCTCTGTCACTTACTGCCTTGTTATTTTCCACCTTTCCAGCTATCACAACTTTCCACCTCTAAACTCTTTGAATGTGCTGTCTACAATCATTGAAAAAGAACTCCAAATAATTGTTAAATCCTCTATTTCCAGCACTCTGATTGTTGCCTTTTATATTTCATTGAATTGCTCTTGCTGGTGTCTTTAAAGATGATTCACTGAAATTCTCGCTGCAGCCAAATCTCAGAACCAGTTCTTCATCATAATTTTCATGACTCTGAATTGTCAGAGAATTCTGTGGCTTGTCCTTCTCTCTCTAAACCTTACGTATTGCATTTCTCTGTCAACATTGGTTAGAGTATTTCCACACAATAAAGCAAGTTCTTTTCCTCTACCTTTCTTGCTTATGGAGCAACATCACTATCCTGTCTGTAGCCGGGATTTGACCCTAATTTCTTTGGTCTTCACATCCAGCGGCATTCACATATTGCTTTCTAATATTGCTGAATTAAATCGTCATCTGTCTATGCAACCAGATACTGAAATCTAGGGTGAGATGAGGTTTTATTTACTATACATTTTTAAAACAATAAAATATACTTCTCTGGCTTTAAAATAATGCAGTCTTGGGTTGCTTATACCTCTTCAGGCTGCTGCTGCAAAGACCTTTTTTCTGCCTATTATTGGATCCCACGACTCATTTATTTACATGCCTCTACTGGTTGTATGCCATCAAATAGAAGATATTTGTCTTCCAGTTCAAAGCCTGATGGACAGGCTAGGCCTAATGTCTCCCAGTCAGTGTTGAGATATGGGCTCTCTTTTGTGATGGGTCACTTACACCATCCTCCACAATTCATCTGTTACATTCTCAAGTAAGCATCTTCTTCCCTCCTCCTTTGGTTTCTCACATGTGGGAAGAGTTCTCTCTAACATCTGAAAAGTTGCTTTGTTATTCTGCTTCGGCCTTGTCTTTAAGATTTGGTTTGTCATATCTGTAACAAACTTGACAGTGTTCAGATTGCTGACACATACCTATAAATAAGACTATTGTATTTTTTCTGTTCTGTGTATCATCTCTATATTGTAACTTCCTGGGGCAGGACAATTTTCCAGTATGTTTCAAATACATTGATACAGTATTTCCTGATCAATACTTAGGATCTTTATATATATTTTATATCTCTCTCTCTCTCTCCAAATAGTAATACTGAAATTCCAGAAGAGGTGACACTTGCACATCCAAGTCCTGGTTTGCAAGTGCTGCAGCTCTACCAGCAGGAGTTTTTATGCAGTTGTAAAATGTGGATACAGTTGTGAAGGAAAAATATTTCTTAAGCAAAGTTGAAAATGAAGATTGAGACGTGCCAGTCTAAAAGGAACAAATAGATGATGAGATGAACTGACACAAGCTATACCTGAATAGTCTTGTATGCACCTCTGTTTCTTTTTGTGGTACTTCTTTACCATATGTAAAATGTACCACAGTGCATGGAATACACCCTCTTGAAAATGCTTCCTTTAAGACTAGTGATAGAACTTCTTATGCAAGAAAGGCAAAGTCCAGAAACAAAACAGGTGGTTAATTCCCTCTACCAAAGGGAAAGACTGGATACTTCTTATCAGATGAGATACTAACCATTCTTTCATCACTGGTCAGGAAATGTCACTTCTGACATCCTGCACTGACTGCATATTCAGTGATTTCTATCCATGCCTGGTAGATCAGCTGTCTGTAGTTGCCAGATTGCTTACTGGGATCATCAAAGGGACCCTACTAAGAAAGCCAGAGTCATTGTTGAGTCTATCTGCCTGCCTTTTTAGGTATCTTCTTACCATCTTCTTGCCCCGGGTTCTCTTCTACTGTGGACTGATCTGCTAGAATGGTGAGAAATCCTCAGTCCTGGCACAGATGCAAGGGTGTGGTGATATTTGTGTTCCACTTGCCAGATGATTTCTGGTTGAAACTGCCAGCAGAACACTAAGCCAATTTTTTAATGACTTTTGCAAATGCAATTCTGTATTTTAGCCCCTGAAGTATTTCAGTTTTGCATACAAACATATATGGAAATTCTTGAATATTCTAATCAGCGTTGGCAGAATGTCCTGTCATATGTCATTTGAACATGGTCAAATTACTGAAAGGCAGTATGTTCCTGACATTTTATGAGTAGTGAGCTAATCTGGACAGTATGATCACTTCAGTAAGGAAACCAAAAAAAGTGTTTTAAATGCCCTTTAATCCTGTAAATAATCTATAAAATGGTCAAAGGCCAATAAAGACAGGTATAGCTTGTAAAATATGCGCTAACTGCCTTATTTAGATGTCATCTTCTAGCCAGTGGTGAAGTTGAGCAGAATGCTGTTTCATGGTGGTGGGTGAATTTTTGTCTTCTGAGGTATTGACTCAAAGGTATTGAATTTAGCTAACAAGGAAAGTTGTGAAGGTTCATTTTAAGCCTCCAGGCTTTTAGTACACTTTAGCTATTAAGTTTCTTCTGACTGGTGTATCATCCAGCTACTGAGTTATGTCTTTGGATCATCTTTAAAGGTGATAAACCAAATGATTTCATGCTTCTCAGTTATGAGGCATCATTAAAGCCACTGGTAAGAACAACTGACACAAAGGAAGCCAATCTGGCTGTACATGCAGTAGTTCAAAGGCCATTCTTTTGTTTACAGAATTTCTGATTATTTAGGTTTTGAACCTTAAAAACAGTTTTGCTTGTTTCAACAGGTTCCTATTTCATTTGTGGACCGTGTCTATGGAGAATCTAAACTAGGAGGCAATGAAATAGTCTCCTTCTTAAAGGGACTCTTGACCTTGTTTGCTACAACGTGACAGTTTATCCTAAGCTAACTTTTTTTAGAAAAATATTTTCTGACATCTGTGTGGGTTTTAATATTTAATAGCAGAAGCTTGATAATTTGTGTGGTGACCAGAAGACCTGCTATAAAGTAACAATTAAATGAACCACCAATAATAAACTAAATATATTGTATGACAAAATGCTCCTATCAAAATAAATGACCTGTATGTTAAACTAAAAACTAATAAAGACTAATGCTCTATTCTATTTTTGTAAAAATAATGAAGTCTTAATAAACAACACAAAGCTAAATGATCTTTTGCATTTTAGAAGTGAATCATTCAGCAGAAGCTAAAGATGATTCTGAAATAAAGACAAGCAAGGACATAAAAAAATTACAGAATTTATCTTACCTTTGTTCTCTGGTTTGCAGATAGTATTTTAAATATATACCGGTTAGCTCCCTTTCTTTCCTTAGCACACATATACATGTATCTTAAAGCAGATATATAGAAGAGTTTCTACAGAACTGATAATAGCTTATGTAGTTTAAGAGGAAATACAGATGAGTACAGTGATTTGGGTTTTTGTAAAATTGCTCCTAGACTGGAAAGAACAAATATTCTTTGGATAAGAAAGAGAATTGTATGTGTGGAATAATTTTGTATTCTGTGTGTCTGTCCAGAAGCAGATGATTCCCTTTTCCTATTTTCTTTAGAAACTGAACATTTTTAGAATTGGTAAAACAGGAGTACGACATCTCGCCCAACTTCAGGGTGACAGAAGACACAATTCACATCACTGAAGACATTTGAGAAATTTTTCTTATGTCAAATAACAGTTTGCAATGTAAAATCTGTATTTGTTCCAGATTCTGATGAACGAAATAGAGTAATACTATTTTTTGTTTCACCATTTGATAGATCCAGAACTTAGAAATTATGAAGCCTTTGCAAACAAATATGCACTTGGGGAGGAGGGGGGGAAGAAGTAAGCAGGACAATGAAATCATTCTGATGATTTTTTTTTTTTTTTTTTTTTATATATTTGG
>NW_009629585.1:6048-16480 GCF_000690535.1 Cariama cristata
GAAAAATATCTCCTCGTCTTCGGGGGGGTAGTTCTTTGGATACCGGTATCAGAAAATTAATGGTGGGAGAGAAGAATGAACAAATGTCTTAAAAATTACACCTATTTGGCTTGCATTTGCATTCCTTTAGTACACTAGATTCAGTTGCTAATACTAGAAAAAAGTTTTAGAAAGTCTGTAGATAAGTGATAAATTCATATGTTATTCATCATACTCAGTGACAAAAATTAATTAAATAGCACTTTAAAACAAAAGCTTACTTTCTAGTGGACTGCTTTAGAGATACTCCTTTGTTCTTTAGTGAAGTTGTACAGATTCTGATATTTTTTTCCTGAGTATTCAGAGCAAACATTTCATATTTAATTTGCTTTAAAATAATAAAAAAATGTAGCTGTAGGTTTTGAATCTACCTGTAACTGGATTACAGTGATTTAACTGTACATTTTGTGACGTTTGCCTGTACTTTTCCAACAAATTATACATAATTTCATTTGGTGGAAGCTAATCAGATCTAATAATATATACAGAAATAAATCTCTGGGTCTACAGGGCCACCGAAATCTCCAGTGAATAGGTTTCATCTATTTATGTTTCATTAGGAGGTTTTATGGCTAAAATCAACATTTTTAAGTTGAAAATAGGTACAAAGTTTTTAATGACCAAATAGTGAGTTTTGAGATGGTTATTCAAATTTATATACTACTGAAAATCATTTGCTAGAATACAAATTGAGCCTTAGCAAGATATTTTTCTCAGACTTTTCTGTAATGATATATGACTAAAGTCCATTATATTAGTTATTCATGACCTAATTGCTATGAATTAGCATTTAGCTTTTAGAATGTGCATTCCTCCTTTTTAATTATGAAAATTACCTGGTAAATTTCATTCATTTATCTATTTATGCGATCATGTTTGGAGGAAGGTCCTTTTACATATAAATTAGAATCATAATACATGGCATATCCAATATGTGAAAGTTTGAAATGTGACTGGGCTACATTCAGTTTTTAGATAAATAGATAATATTTCTTACCATGCCTAATGGTATTTAAGTTATCAAGAAGTGCTATAAAGAAACGAAAACAAGTGCTTCATGGCATCAGGACACAAGTAGACACTGTACAATACTTCTTGAAACAAGAAGAGGCCACAAGAGTGAAACTGATTTCAATAGCCTGCCCCAAGCTACTTGTAGAAAGCACTACTGAAAGGAACTAATACATGGATACAGTGAAAAGAAGCAGAATTAAGAACATACAGGCTTTCCCTGAGTTAGCGGAATATATATATATATACACAGACACACACATATAGTTGACAATATATACCATGAAAACCATCTGGGGTTTTTTCCCTAGCAAAACCACTGTTCTTCAAAAAACAGGGGACTAGGCTGCAGATAGCTCAGTGAATGTTGAATGCACTTTCAAAAGTCTTACAGTAAGTTTTAAAAGTCTGAACTTCAGAAGAGGAAGCTTTTTTTTTTGTACATTTGACCCTCCATGTACTTGCAGAAGGGAGAATCATGAAATAGTGTGCTGTTAAGTTAGGAAAAAACAAGAATGTTTGCCCAGAACTGGCCTAAATAACCTCTCCCTTCATCCTTTCCCACATCTCAGCCTGCAGTACTTTCCTTCCAATGACTTTCTCCACTGAGGTGACTAAAAACATCTGTTTCTAAAGTATTCCCTGTCTTTGAACACTTAGATCTGCACTGTAGAACCTTACCAGTACTCGAACAGTGTTCTGTACACAGGAAAACATTGCAAAAACAAGTTCTAAGATGGCTTTCTATCGCTGACCTTTTCTCTTGCATGCACTGCTGTGAGAGTTCATGAAAAATAAATGTTGTAAGACTGTAACCAGTGTTCAGAGCTGTAATAGAGGTCCTTTAATAAAGCTAGTGTCTTTTTAGCAGATAATGGGATGAAGCAGCCATCACTTAGTGCTACTTCAACTGTTTTTATTTTTTTTAACAGAAACTCTTTGAGTTACTTGAATTTGTTCTCAGCTTCTTTTAATCAAGCCTCTGTATCTGAAGACCACCTATGTAAATTCTTAACATAAACCCAAAAGATTTAAAAGACTATGTTGGGGAAGAATGACTTATAACATGCTATCTCTTACAGTGCTCAACAGTGAATGCAGAATGAAAGCAAGTAAGAAACATGGCTTGTGTGATCTTTACCCAAATACACCAACAGTTGGTAATACAGGGTCTTTGGAGACAGAGGTCAAAAGGGTCTGGACCTTTTGATGGTTCCTTGTGTTTTCTAAGGATTTTACTGCTTTTTGAATCTATTCTTTTTTTGAATCTATGCTTCTACAGTATCCTATGCCAGTGAGTTCAACAATATTAATACATGCATTTTGTGAAGTACTTTCTTTTGTTCATTTTAAGCTTACTGCCTAGTAAGTTCATCAGATGTTCTCAATCAGTGGATTGAGAGCAGCCCTGAGGAGAAGGGCTCGGGGGTAGGAGTGGATGAAAAACTGAATATGACCCAGCAACATGCGCTGGCAACCCAGAAAGCCAACCGTATCCTGGGCTTCATCACAAGAAGCATGACCAGCAGGTCAAGGGGGGTGAGTCTCCCCCTCTACTCCCCTCTCGTGAGACCTCCCCTGCAGTACTGCCTTCAGCTCTGGGGTCCTCAGCACAAGAAGGACATGGAGCGAGTGCAGAGGAGGCGACAAAGATGATCAGAGGGCTGGAGCACCTCTCCTATGGCTGAGAAAGTTGGGGTTGTTCAGCCTGGAGAAGAGAAGGCTCTGGGGAGACCTTAGAGCAGCCTTCCAGTACCTAAAGGGGCCTACAAGAAAGCTGGGGAGGGACTTTTTACAAGGGCATGTAGCAACAGGACAAGGGGCAATGGGCTTAAACTGGAAGAGGAAAGATTTAGATTAGATTTAAGGAAGAAATTCTTCACAGTGAGGGTGGTGAGGCAGTGGCACAGGTTGCCCAGAGAAGCTGTGGATGCCCCATCCCTGGAAGTGTTCAAGACCAGGTTGGACGGGGCTTTGAGCAACCCGGTCTGGTGGAAGGTGTCCCTGCCCATGGCAGCGGGGTTGGAACCAGAAGATCTTTAAGTTCCCTTCCAACCCAAACCATTCTATGATTCTAGTATTCTATGTTCCCTATTCTTGTTACCTATTTTCATTTTCCTATTATTTTATAGACCCTGCTTACCCCCTCATACTCAGTCTTAGCTTTTTAATTTCCTCAGACAGAAGCCACACCGCACCTTGCTATTCTCAAAATGTTAGTAGGAAAGTACAGCAGAACAATAGTTCTATATCTACTATAATCTTTAGAGATCAGGTGCCTAGAACTCTATACAATGTCTTAAATATTCATGTACTAGGGATTTATATAGTGGCATTTTAGTTTTCAGTTCCTTTCTTAATACCATTGCAATACTCCACTTGCCTTGTTTTGACCACCACAAAACACTGACTTGACATTTACAGAGAATTTTTCATTTTACGTCCCTGGTTTTACAGTTCCACATAAATCAGCTTTTCTTAATTACATTCATATTCATTTCCTATGAAGGCACAAATACTCTGCTAATGTACTTTCTCTATTATACTTTCTTGGGAATCTGTGTCTGCAAGCACTCAATCATTTGCAAGAACAGGAGCTTTAATTCCTTCCTGGCTTAAATCAGTATATATCATGGATATATTTGGTTGGGGATGTTTAATGAAGAGGGGGAAGAAGGTAACTCACATTTTGCACCAGTAATATTCACTTCCTCCTAAACGGCAAACTGATTAGCACCACTGGCAGACAGGCAAGGCTCTGGGAAGATCTCTTGTTCTGTTATTGTGGGCTAAAGATTTCAATGTGATGTATAAACAATCTTACACAGCAGGCTCAGTTGTTCAAACCTGATAGAACAGCGAAAGCATATGCTAAACTTCAGGCATGAAGTCCCAACAGACTTGAAGTTAAAGAAGAATGGGTTGTGGAGTTTTGCATAGCGTATCATTAAGATTATCCTTGACCTAAGTTTGGTGCTTACACTCTGGTTTGTGAGTACTTCTGAATGCATGTCCCCAGTCAGAGCTCTGCTGAGTGAGTTAAGCAGCCCTGTATTCACATGAAGTTTTTTATCGGACATTCCGAAGCCCCAGCTGTGAGACAAAATACATAATCAGGGGCTACTGAAATTGATACTGCCTCTTGTCCAAGGACTTAGCACCTGATCAACTATACTACGTGGCAGGTGGACTGTGAGAAGCTGTGTATCTCCTCATGCCCCTAACACCCTCAATAGCCCTGCCTCAGGGATATGCAGTACAGGTTCATACCCTGAAGTATGGATTTTGTTCCTCTTAGTCATATGAAGATTTAGGTATGTAATTCACAAGGTCAAGCAGTTCAATCCCTCTGACCTAGATCATTATGATTCTGAAGCTGGCACAACCACTTCAGACAACCAAAGCCTGGTTAATGTATCCAACTGAATGTGAAACCGCTATCAAAATGAGATCCCCAGCTTATCTGGTTTGGGTCTTGTGGGTGAGGATTTGTCTGATCTGAGGTTGGAGGGAGTCGGCTTCAGTTTTGTTTTGGTTTGTTTTTTAAATCTGAGGTTTTAATCTGAGCCTGCAATAAAGATGTACCTAGTTGCCAATATAAGCACTATAATAAAACATACTTTCCAGTGGACTGTGTAGAAAGCCAGCTGCAAGGTTGCACAACCTTCTGCATATCAACAGTAAAAAATAATGATGACTAATCAGTAATATCTATTTAAGGGTCTATCAAGAATCCAAGTATAAGCATGGATTGAAATCTTGGCACAAATTAATTAAATGACAGATTGTCTACTGAGTTCAACACATTGATGACTTCAGCAACAGCTTTTCAACGGTTAACATTCCAGAGCTGCAGGCAAATTTTAACATTAGGATTAGTATGAACAGCGTATGCGCAGACGAGAGGACTGCTTATCAAACTTTATCATTGTTTTATGACATATTACCTCCAAAGTGCCATGCTGTATAAGACATGAATAAAGAATGTCCTGGTTTTGGCTGGGATAGAGTTAATTTTCTTCCTAGTAGCTGGTATAGTGTTATGTTTCAGATTTAGTATGAGAATAATGTTGATAACACACTGATGTTTTCACTTGTTGCCAAGTAGTGTTTATACTAAGTCAATGACTTTTCAGCTTCTCGTGCCCAGCCAGCAAGAAGGCTGGAGGGGCAAAAGAAGTTGGGAGGGGACACAGCTAGGACAGCTGACTCAAACTGGCCAAAGGAATACTCCATATCATATGATGTCATGCCCAGTATATAAACCGGGGGAGCTGGCCAGGAGAGGCGGATTGCTGCTTGGGAACTAACTGGGCATCAGTCGGCGAGTGGTGAGCAATTGCATTGTGCATCACTTGCTTTGTATATTCTAGTCCTTTCATTATTATTATTATTATTGTCATTTATTATTATCATCATCATTATCATAACTATCATAATTATTATTTTTTTCCTTTATGTCCTATTAAACTGTCTTTATCTGAACCCGTGAGTTTCAGTTTTTTTTTTTCAATTCTCTCCCCCATCCCACCAGGTGAGGGGGAATGCACAAGAGGCTGCGTGGTGCTTAGTTGCCAGCTGGGGTTAAACGACGACAAGAAAGTAGTCATAGAACTTATGTGAAGCACAGAAAATTTTTGAGCATCATTTCCTGCTCTGTTCCTGCCACATTTTACCTTCTTTCTTTAGGTATGGTGGTCATTTATAACTCCTTGTAGATTGTGATTGTTACTGTTCAGGGGGAAATATATTGGGACTGGAGAGAAGGAAACCAAATTGCAATTTTTAATCCAAAATTAGATCTGAAAACTCATCCCTTGAGAGAAGGATTTCAACAAAGCAGCAGTGGGCAAAGATCATAAAATGGAAGTTTATCTTGCAAGGTTAGTTGCACTGACTGTTCAACAGAAATTGGTATCAATGGTGCATCATAATTAAAAAAAAAAACAGAACACAAAACAAAATACCTTGTGTTTGGCTCACGTTGTTCTTTCCTGTTTTGACTTTCTGCAAACATGTCACACCCTTAGGAGGTGAACAAAACCACAGTTGAGAACTTGGTGTTTCCTGGGATGCTGAGGATGGTTATCTAGCTCCTAAAATGCTGGGCTCTCAGGAAGGGGAAGTTCTGAGCACTAAATACTTCTACTTTTGTTCCAGAACAGGAAAGATCTTCACTGAGCTCCTACAGTCACTGCTTGAGAATGCTTTGGGGTCTTCTGTCCCACTACTTCTATGCAACTACTGAGGGGATAGCCAGGAAGAAAATAACTAGATTTACTTACTACATGGTGAATTTCATGCCATGACTGCAATGTGTTTGGAGAGCTCTCTTTTCTAGTCCAGTTTCCATTCTGCTTGCTCTTGCAAAGAAGGCATATGGCAGTACTTTTGACGGGTGGACCTGTCAAAATAATTATATTACTTATTGTACACTGCAGGGGAAGTAAAAAAGCTGCTTGAAAGTGAGAAATTATTGAAATACTGAAGTTAAGTGATTTTTAAATTTCAATCCACGTCTTTCATTAAGTAAATCCTATCTGAATGCAGTGCTTCTGAAAGCATTGATAAGATCTAAGATATCAATCCTATGTACACAGAAAAAATGTAGTTTGTCATGGCAGTACAGCATCACCTCCAAAGGGTATGATATTTGACTGACCAGCTTCTGAGTGAAATTTAAGTGTTGTTTATGACAGATAAATTTCTTACTGGTCTGACTAAGGGATCAACCTTCCCCTTCAAGTTATCCCAATGAACTAAGCAAACCTATCCTAAGCATCTCTAATCACAGACCTGCTCAATATGAGCATCTTAAAAAACAAGGAGAAAAGAAGGCAAGTACTCTGTGTCAAGGGATAGTTCTTTCCTACTTTTGTCTTGATACAGACTAAATTTGGTTCCTTCCTGATGACTTTTCCCGAAGTCATCTTCATGGAAGAAGTTTAGAGAATGCTGACAGGTGATGAAGTGTCTAAACAGCATAGCAGCTGGATGGATTAATGGGTCTTAAAGTTCATTGTGAGACCAGTGATCTTGATGCTGCTGAGGATTAACTTACTTGTATTTATTGCATTATTAATTATGTTAGGTGGTTAAAGCCATTGATAGTTGTCTTAATTATTTTGTATTTGAATAAAATGCAAACATAGTACTGCCGCTAAACTAGTACAATTATGAATGTGGGCACAACTTTGACCTGAATCAGTAGCACAACACATGTTCAATTATACCTATTCAACTTGGGAATGCTAATTGTCTCCCTTCTGATGTTAAGCGTTTAGTCTCTTACAATGCTATGATTTTACTGATTTTTCTAGTGGCCATAGTCTATTGTGAGAAACAATATTAATTTCTGTAATATAAAAAGTATATTAAGACTATTATCATCAGCTTTTGTTTCATTTTGTTCACCCTGCTCTGTACACACAGGAGAAAAATGGGCTCAAGACTCCTTTTCTCCTTCTTGCCCACTGCTTGAATTTTACCGTTAAAATCAAACTTTTCACACAAACTTTGCATTATTCTCATCTTTCTTTTTTAACTCACTGTTGACAACTGTCACTCTGTGCAAACCATCACGAAAACTCTCACTGAACTAAATGAGAACAAGATCTTGTCCATCATTTGAGGACTGCTTTCCAGATATACCGTCTCATCCTTCCCCCCTATTTTTTCAGCCTTGTCATTGCAGACTTTACCCCAAAGCAGGCAATGGCTCACATTTGCTCAAACTTCTCCTGCTACATTATCTTTCCCTCCTATTGTTCTCTGCCTTGCCTTAAAAAACTTTGCCCACATCACCCATCTTGTACACCGAGTGGATATTTCTGCCTTCTGATGCTCTTCCTTCTATCCATATCTAATTTAATTCCCTCTCACCCCAAATTCCAGTTTCTGAACTCTTCACAAGTTGTTTTCCATACTCTTTTTGGCCTGCATTCTGGACTGGGTAACACTGTCATGGCTGGAAATGCTGTTTCCAGATGGAAATACCTTGATGTTGTTGATATTGAGGAAGTCATTAGAGGACTCTCTATCTTCAGCTGTTCTGGCTGCCAGCCTAGCCTGGAGGCTTCTTCTGATAAGTGTCAAGAAACTACAGCAAGATACAAGATTACTCCAATACTTATGCTTGCACCCAGAATTCAGGACATGGAAAGATGTCCAAAAGCCTATTCAGTTCTCCTGCCTGGAATCCAACTATTTCTGCTTCTGCCATTGTATCCTTTGCACATACCTTCATGTTGTGTTAATACCCTTAAATATCTATCAAATATAATTTCTATTTCCAATTGCATTATCATGTTCCATTAAACTCAGTTTCTCTAACCTTCAGACACTTCTTACTACGTTTTCTCAAATTCAACCCTTAGATTAGAAGGTCTATGGGTCAGGGATTTGTTTTTCTGGTGTTGTTGCATTTTTACACATTATTTTTCAGTTGTTTGTTGTGTTTTTTTTAGAAATTTATTTTCTATGCGTAATAAATCCATGCAAAAACCTTGAAGGATGGTGGTAACAGATACAGTGAGTTAAATGGGACAATCCTCTCCAGCCTTGCCCATCTCGCAGGCATAAGCAAATGACCCAAGAAGGTCTTGCAGCCTCAAATCTGAATCAGTGCTTGCTAACATCCATTTCTCTTTGCTGCTGCAATTCATTTTCTCAGTTAAGCATTCTTCTGTTCCACCAAAAGCAGCATATGGACGTACAACTCTCAGTAGGCGAGGCAACTGCAGTAGTTACCATTCTTCATTCCAAAACTTTCAGAATTGTTTATCGTCATGGTTGGTTTTCTTCTTTCAGAAAGAAGGAAAGTGTGTAACAATACTCTATGAAACGTGCTGCAACATTTCTCCCTTTCTTCTAAAATTTTAATTAAAGAAGAAGACAGAAGTCTGACCAGAAAGAGACAAGTTAAGTAAGTAAAAGTGTGTTATAATGCACCGCTAACAAGTGATTGCTAAAAAGTGGCCAGTGGTAAAGCATAAATAGAAAAGTCCTGAAATAGGAAAGTCCTACGGTTTGTTTGTGGTTGTGTATTTTAGTCGACAGCAATCAAACTGGCTGAAGTGGACACGAAGTCAGTTGATAGCTTCTGAATACGGTATTGACTTCACAGCATTTCTGACATGTTTCCCAACATACTTTCTTAATTGTGCCATCAAAGAAAAAATTATCTACTCTTGGAAGGCAAACTGAAGCTATTACAGAAAAAAACAAACCAGCTTTCTTTGCTTTCCTTAGTTGAGACATATTTAACCTACGCATATCGCAGAGGAACTTTAAGTACCTCAGTTCTAGAAACCATTTAAATGCTAAAGCACAAGCTTTGTTTTTGCAGGTAAGTTTTGTGTATTTCCATTCTGTTGTAAAAGAAAGACTCGTTTCATGACTTACTGATCCTTATGACCACTAATGTGAAGATACCATGAAAGTACCCGGTGAAGTAAAGGTGTGATTTGCAGACAGTGACAAAGAGCATACCTGTAAATTCTACCGAACTAAGAAGTCTTAAAGCAAGCTAACAAATACAATAAAATGGCACTAAATTCTTCACAAAGGCGATTTATGTGAATTGTGATAAACACAGTGGTGTACACATTTTCAGGATATCAGTCACTTGAAAATGTAGGAGATCCTTGAGTTTTATCTCAAGTCTAAGTAATTTACGACAACTTTTCTATGCCTTTAGACTTCAGGCAACAATTTGAAAACACAGACTTTTCTTTCTAGTACCATAAAGCTTCATTATAAAATGTGTCACTCTCAACCAGAAAGGTTATGAATGCTGAGGATGGAAGGAATTATGCTTTACTTCAACCTTCAGGTGCCTGTGTATTTTTGAAGTAACAAAAGCCATCATCCTCTTTCACTGTAGTTTTTCTTTCACTGTGCTATAGAATTGGGCCTCGTTTGTCGAAGGTATCTTCAGCATGTTTGTCTTGATCCACAAGGAAGAATTGCATGTGAAGTCCTGTCATGATCCAGGTGTTACTGCTCTGAAATGACACTTGTGAAGTCAATTATCTGTCTACCGCACACACTTGTGTGAACACATATGCACGAAGCTCACCAGAGGCATGACACATACGCACTTTCGGGTGATTGCTTGCCTTCAGTAAATTAAACCAAAACATGACAAATTTAGATTTCAGAGAGCAGCAGTATGTAAATCAGACACGTCCTCTTGTCACCGCACCACATCTCCCTGTTAATCTCGTGGTAGTTCATGACAGACTTCGCAGTGCACGACCCTAATGAGGCACTCAAAACAGCCGTCGCCTAATTCGAAGCCTCCCTCCCTACGGCTGAGCCCGGCCTGCGGCTTACCCCGGGCCCGGGAGCAACCAGCCCCGGCGGCCCTGCGGAGGGCTGC
>NW_009629586.1:0-52798 GCF_000690535.1 Cariama cristata
CTTCCGGCCCTTCTTGTAGATGGGCGTCTTTATAGCTTTTAATTCCGGAGAGAGGAAAAAAAACATAAGCACTCTAATGAAGACAGCAGAAAAAGGTCAGGTAGTAAGGTAATAAACACTCCAAAAATACCAGTTGGCTGATCGGGTTTGCTTAGGTAGAATAACTCTCCTTTCTCAGTTTAGCAGCTGTACAATATTACAATTTGTTGTTTCAAGTTTCTTTTTAAATACAGACTAACCTTAACCTAAAGGCTTTAGATCTACTCTAAATAGGGACAGCTATCGAGCAAGAAAGGAAATGGAAAGAGTAGCTACCATTTCATTCAAGCTCTGCGGGGGGAAAAATGAGCCGATCGCCTCCGAGTACAGAAAAACGGTTTCTCATCTCTCCTTCAGATCTGCAGCGTGGTAGCAAAGTTACTGAGCAGTGAGCCTGGGCGCTGAGCGTGAGGCCCTCAGACAGACACAGGCCATTTCTGAGATCCATAACGAGTAATTGTCACACCAACAGCTATTCTATTAAATACACCCAGTAGGTAGGCCATCTAGATAAACACATTTAAAAGATAAATTTTGGCCAAAATAATGCAACTGCTATATTTATATCCATGACCACATTTCCTCAACACACTCAAGCATCCTCTGACTTTAGGTGAAAGTCCATTCATGCTTGGGTTCCCTTCTCCGAGTCAAGGACTCTCCCAATTCTATGCAGATCATTTTTTATTTCCCTGTTTGTTGAAGGCCGCCTCTTTTTCTGATAAGTGAAACCCAAAGTTAAATGGTCTGTTACAAAAGCATGCTCTGGTTCCCATTTCCCACCCCACCTTTCGGTATGTCTGAGCCCGGCGTGGTCATTTGCTGCCCTGTTAACAATGACAGAACGATGTTAATGTTTGCATTCTGTAAAAAAACCTACTTCTTTTTATCGTTGCACCACCCTGTGATTACTTTCCGGAAACCAAAAGCAACCAGTTCTGTAAAATGTCTGTGCCTGGGGAACGTCACTCAATCAAATTGCCTTGTAAATCTTCCTGATAGTGTATGTGAGTATCATCTCACTTTACACACAGATAGCAGGTCAACTCTTCTCATTTCTTCAACATATGCATAAATTAATATTTTAAAATGCAAAAAAAATATTTTTATGGGGGATGCAAAGGTTTTTTTTCTTGATGCGTTGCCTGCATGGACACTCAACAAGAGGCAAATGTCTTTTAGGGATTCCTTCCCTCTGAAAGAATAGTTTTGTACAATAAAGGAAAAAAAAAAGTATTGCTTATTTCATGAGAGCTTAAAAGGGTCAAAATATTCCTCTTTGCATACAAACGTCTTTTGAAAGCTTTCTTGGACTTGGCTTGGTCATTCTTGCGTGTCTTTACCTCTCTCTGACAAATAGGAACTTCCTTTGAAAGGTTCACTCAGCCTGTTTTAAAGTTTACAAAGCAACCATGCTCTCTCACAGCTCATTTATTTTTCCTTCTTTATTTTTTCTTTTTTCTTTTTCTTTTTGTTCTTTTTCTTTTTTCTTTGTCCTTTTTTTTCCTCTTTTTGTCTTTTTCTTTGTCTTTTTCCTTTTCTTTTTGTCTTTTTTTCTATTCTTTCTGACCATGTCATAGAACAACTTTTTACTATGCTCACCACAGCTCAGCATGATTGGCTTATATCTGAGTAGGATTTTATAAGTGTTAAGGTAGAGCAAATGGTAGTTGGACTGCTTGTGTGAGACTGGCTGAGGAATCACTGTACTCAGAAATGACTACAACAATTGGGTGGACAATATTCAGTTACCTTACAGTGTGATCTCTCTTTCTGTCATTACAATTAAAAAAAACAGTAGTCTTGGAAGCCTTAATATCATGAACCTTAAAACTTAAGTACAAAAAACCCTGTAAAGAATAGCATTCAGGAAATTATTCAATCAAGGACTGAAAATTAGACAGAAGTATTTACACTGCAAATATTAATTTATTGGCTGTAATATATTCATTGGTTTTACAGTCTAGTATGGCTATGTCTAGGGCACTAATAAATGTGTTTGAGTAGCGTCTGTATACAATGATGAAAGTCTGTTTCCCATGGCATGGCTTTGCCAGACGACAGTGTTACTACCCCAGCTCTCAACTCAGAGAGTCACACAGTCAGTTAGCTGACCTTGGTCTTCTCCATTTTACCTGCCTTGAAACTTCACTTAAACAGTATGTGAGCTTATCAACTGCATTTGTGAAAGACATTTTAAGGATATTTTGAGAAGTAAATGATAATAAAATAATGAAAACCTGTATGTATATAATGAACAGAACCTATGCACTGTGTCGCCGAACATCACACTCTGCTTGTACAAACTCCTCTTCTGCCTATGCCTCATCAGTGCCTGTTTAATCTTATCTTTCTAACTGTGCTTCGCAAAACAATGTAGTAATTGCATCATTTCATCACTAGACGTAAATAAATTTACCGTGCATTTTGGAAATTGAATGACCTTTAAGAACAGTTAACCAGACTTCAAGCAAGTTTTCAGAAGCAATGCAAATGAAAACCTTGCTCTTTAGTAAGTAAAGTGTGTTGATACTCTTAAGTTCAACAAAAAATGCAGGACATTGGAAAATTTGAGGGTTTTGATAATTTTATCTCAGTGTGGAACATGCAATGCTTGTTTATGGTTCAGATGTTTTTCTCTTTTGCTGAGAGAAAAAGTAAAGTGCTTTTAGTACTGCTGCCAAGATACAACTTAAGAAAAACAGCAAATTCATCATTTCAGGTTCTGTTTTCCTCCTCCTGTGCTTCTTGCATTCAGATACATAACAGATTTGTGGAAATTGTCAAAAAGTCCTTCTCATGTAACTTCCTGCACCTTTTGGAATACGCTGGAAGTAATGATAAGCTCTAATAGAAGTTTAACATTTCAGCTATCCCATTTCAGCTATTTAGCTGGCTGTGACACAAACGGCTCTTTAGAGTAGAGCTGATAAATGTATTTATTCAGATTTTTCTGAAACAGATGCTGCTGCAAAGAGCACAGGACAAAATGAATGAATTCTAAGAGAAAATCAGCACAAGGTCACACAAATCTCATGTAAGCCTGAACATCTGGCCAAATGCCATGAAATTTGAGTATATCTGAATGGTTTTTTGAAAATTATGTGTGTGACAGTCCACATTCGTATCACATAAATAATTTAAACTTTTGGCCCAAGTTAGGAACAGCAAGACCTAATTCTGTATAAACCCTCAGTAAATACTCACCCAAGCTGTTGCCTATATCGTTCTGTGAAGAAATCCAAAAAAAGCAAATAATGGATATTGTTTACATTAAAATAATAATATAAAATTTAAACAAGCCCACAGAAAATGACTTATCTCACTGGGGAGCTGGACAGATGGGTTGGCGTCAAAACACTGCTTGCTCTCCTATGTGTTTTTCCGATTTGTACTCCCCTTTGTTTTTGCAAACAGTTGTAATAGTTTGTGCCTTATGCACAGAACTGCTGTTTTTAATGAAAAACAAATTGTAAGAAAATACTTAAACAATACAAAAATTGTGAATTTAAAAGTCTGAGCAGTACTGATGTGTGTGCACATGCATGAATACAAATATGACATATTAAAAAAAAAAAAAAAAACAACCAAGCAGTGCTACCAGGGTGACCTTTCAGTTTGTAGAAATTCAATCCCTGTGGTTTATTTTGTGTTTTAGCACTTTCGGGGACGTATTCTCAAAAATTGTGTGTCACCTGTGTTTGCAGAGGAAAATGGGTCAAGAATGGGGACACCTTCTCTGCCAGGTTTTGTGGCAAAGGTGTGGACGTACTGCTTTATCCTGTTGACTGAAGCTGATGATCTCCCCCTCTGCCTTTTCGGGGCACTTTTTTTCCTTCTTCTGTATAACGAACACCAATGTTCATGATTCAAAGTCATGAGAATGCGTGAAGTAGATGTTTTATTTTGTGAGGTTTTCCTTTAAAGGGAGGAGTTGATTTTTCTTTCATGGCCATGTTTAATATTCATATTACAGATATGTGTCAGAAAAGGACAAAGAGAAGTTCCTGGCACTTGCCACACCAGCGACTGCCACTGTGTGTGTATGCAAACACCAGATGATGTTCATAGCTAACAAGGGCCACTTGTTTACTCTCTTCTTGTTCCTCCTCCTGAAGGAACTCCACAGGTTTCAACATGTACTTTAATGTAAAAACTTCAAACTTTACTTAAAACGCTTACCCACTTAAGGCAAATCACTTGCAACTATGACATGAGGTTGAAGTTTGAATAAAGCATACAGCCTGAGATGTTGCTGTGATTTTCTGGGAAAGCCAAAATCCCTTGTTGGAGAATGTAATACCGAAAATCATGAGGTTTCCATTTCAGAAAGGTACTATGTTTCCATGTATTTGTGATGTGTAGTCTTGCTCTGAGATGGTGTAGATGTTACAGGACCGATTTTCCTGGGGCACAGGTGGCTATAGAAGTCTGGGAGAAAGGAGTTTAATTTTTCAATTTTTTTCTCAATTAAAAACCATGTTTTGCTAACTTGTCTATAGCATGAGTGGAAAATTATCTTCAAGGATGCAGAGGTATGTCCAAAGACATCCAAACTCAGGTTTTAATTTGGGAATCCATAGTCAGGGTCTTCTACAGAGAGCACTGCACCCAGGGGTCCATTAGCATTTTTCATGCATGATGCCCTGGTTTTGATATGTTCCCCAAATAATTTGCTTAGAGTGTGTCCACTCTGCAGACTCTAGTGTAGATGTAACTCACCCTAAATGAGCTCCTCCAGGTCCAGCACAGCCACCTGGAGTTTGAGAGAGGCCAGGTTACCCTGCTGCTTGGCCAGAAATTTTAACTTGTCCAAAACTCAGTGTAGCTGTAGCTGATCAGCTTCCATCACCTGAGCGAACACTGCCCAGGTACCGCTCAGCTCCCAGCCCAGACCCTCAAACAGCTCTGTTGTCTGCAGATATGGATCCAGTGTGCTTGGCATTTTAATGATGGGGGACCACAGTTTTCAAGTAAATCACAAAGTTCATCAGAAGCCACAGAGGACCACAGGACTTCAAAGAGACCTTTTGTTTTCAGTACAGTCCATTTTATTGCCAGGTTTGACACTGCACATAATCAATAACAAGTTATTTCAATGCAGATCAAGATGGATTTTGATACTGGCTGTTTGCTCAAGTATTGGATTTATTCCTTCAGATATCACCATCTGAGCAAGTTCTTTGCGGAATGGTTCTGCAAGGCTCCCTTTACTGGGCCTGGGGAGATGCTGGTCCACCAGATCTGTTTCAGACATCCACTGTGGACTGAGTGCAAGCCCAGGGGGCTAGGTTAGCTGTCTGCATGGCAGACCTCTACTTTTGATGCAGTGAATCCCACCTCTGGTGCGTGCTAGTGAGGCATCTGGTCTGCCACAAGGTCCTGTGCATGGCAGAGAGCGCAGGCTATGTCTGCTCTTGGCTCAGCACGGGCAGCACCTCGCAGAGTCCCTAACTAGAGGAGTGAGCTGCTCCTCTTCCTCCTGAGCAGGCTAGCATATACTCTGCCAAAGCTGGGCTCCTCTGAACCCTCCGCTCAGATGAGGATATCTGAAGGAACAAATCTGATTCTTGAGCAAACAGCCAGTATCAAAATCTGACTTTCGTTTGTTAGTCACACTGTGTATCTTGAAGGAGAGGCTGGTTTCTTCTGGTGAGCAACTGGTTTTATCAGCCACACCAGAGTGATAAAGCTTGAGTTTTGAATAGCCGTCAGCACAGAGGCGTGTATGCCAAGCCGTGCTCAGATACGGATGTTTGCTAAGGGATAACTGTTCCTATGGTGTGTGACCATTGCTTGGGCGGGACAGCTGCATAAAGAACCCCAGAATAAGACCAGTGCCCGTCCTCCGAGAGAGACCTGAGGCTGTTCCTGTTCAGAAGAAAGCCGGACTCCAGCAGCAACATGTCTCAGCTGGAAACTGCGATGGGAATGACCATTGCTGTCTTTGACAAGTACGCCAAGACTGATGGCAACAGGCAAACCCTCACCAAAGCAGAACTAAAGACCCTCCTGGAAAAAGAGCTCCCAAACTTCCTCTCGGTAAGAGAACAGCGCGGCATCGGTTCTGTGCAGCTGGTGCAAGGGCTGCCCACAGATACAAGGTTTAGTACGTTATAGGGGAAATTACATCCAGAAATACACAATAGTTTGTAGAAAAATTTTAAATAAAAAAATCTTTACACATACTGTGTAAAACTGATTCTAATATTCAAGGCCATTCCCTGTTTATGAAATTCATAACTGCAGTTATCAGGACAATGGCTTTGAAATGGATCTGGTTTCATGTTCAGAATTTCCCCTTTTCTTCTGTTTATCCCTGGATTTATCAGCTTACGTCATGTCACAACTTCTGTGAAGGTAATTATGTTGTCGACAATTTGAGATCTTGATTGCAGATGGGGAATCTCTCTAAATATTTATACATTTACTTTCTCTAGGTATTTATACTACATACTCCATATGCTCATCAAAATCATGCATAAATAAGAACAACTCAGAGCAAACTCTTTTGCATTTGTCTTTAATAGTAAAAGAAAGATCTGAAAAAGTATTTTACAACATAGATTTGTATGTAATCATCAGGTGCATTTAAGTAGGTTTTATATATGTATATCTCTCTCTCTCAATTTTCTCTTAGTAGGTATTCAAAATGCTTGATATACTATAGTAAAAGCTTCAGCTGCCTGGGAGACCAAATGCTTTTCATTTTCAGTCTTTTTTTATTTGCTTCCCTTCACTAAAGGTCCAGAAAACACTTTTCAATGTCTTGTTCTTTCCACACAGGAGTAATGTAAATCTGCACAGTTATTTTCTTAATTGCGAAAGCCTAGGACCAAATGTTCCAAATGTGGCTAGCACTTTTTTTATCCAGCATAATTCAATTTTTTTAACAACTATTTCAAGGCACTGTGGCCAGGGTACTTGATACAATTTAGTATCTTTCCATGCAAGCTATATGAAATCACCGGATGAAATCCATGCCTGCTGGATTTATGACTCACAAGTGAAACACAGTTGCAATACTCAGAATAAGAACTTGGATGGCTCTGGGGGGATAGATGGAAATGTCTGAAAAAACTCTGTACAGATCAGTGGTTGTGACCCAACAGAATTATAGGAAGCATCCTGTTCCTGATCATGGAGCTGTATGTTACCTATAGCTCTTCCACGTAAAGAAAAACAAAACCAACAACAAAAGCACAATTCTAAGGAGACATGGAAATCTCCCTGAAACTTCACATTTGGTCTAAATAAAGTTGGGGAGAAGCTGTGCTAGACAACTACCGAATCGGGTGATGCTCAAAGGTCGTTCCTGACTACGTTTACTGGCCAGGCACCACCTTTTCCAGCTCCCCACAGCTGCTCTCACTGGCTCTACTTATTTCCTGAAACTGCTGGAAAAACTGGGATTTTCCAGGAAGATAATTGGCTGAATGTCCTCTTATGTTCTAGTCTCCATCTTCCTTTCCCATTGTACCCATTCTAGAAAAAAGAAAAAAAGCACAAAAATGACATTTTATGCCAGTACTTAAAATAAATTTAAACCAACAACGTCCTATCTTGCAGACTAATAACTGCAAGAAAGAAATGGAGAGCATAAGTCTGACTTCAGAAAAGAAGTTTTACCTGCATTTTCCTGACATTTATACCCATATTTTTTTATTTGCAAGAATGTTCTGGGAAACAGACTCTTTTAAATACTCATATATATTTCTGGTCTTAGAATTGGTTATAGCTGACACAGCTCACAACTATCTGGAAAGATCTTGAATCAATCAGATTCAGTTATAAAGAGTTTCCAGAAAATAATTCCCACATGTGCATTTCAGAAGCAACTCAGAGGCTAAAACTAATTTGTATATTTCACTAAATAATCTAAAATATTTGCTTATAAAATTAAAACTGATTGTAATTTGCAATGTGAAGAGGAATAAAACCTTCCAGACACATTCATCAGCCAAATCTAGGGAGCCGGTTAAACTTTTAGTGATTTTAAAGATGCATATATTTAAAATGAAACGTGAACTTACAGAATAAGAAATTTAGTTAATTAGACCATGATCAAGAAGTGCCTTCAGATTTCAATTAAGGTACTAATTATTTTAAATTAATGGAAAATTTCCACAAGTTTATATAATTTCTTTCTAGTAAAATAGCAGATTTATTTTTTTCCAACAAAATCCACGCGGCTGTTTCCTATATTAGCTAGGTCTCTACTGCCATCCCCTGCTTATTTTTAAAACTGCGTTTTGTAAAATCACGAGATAATCAGCACCAGGACACAAGCCAAAAAGCCCTCCTGTAGGCTACTTTAGAAAAAAACAACTTTTTTTTTTTTTTCCTATATATTTTGGCAAAATTTTAAAAAATCTCTTTTTCTTGGATAGTACCTTGCTTAATATCAACCTTGAGCTATACTGGTTCAGTCAGTCTGTCAGTTACGACAACTTAGAAAAAAAAGATATTTCTGGTATTTTTCGCTGCCGTAACTCAAGCTCAGCATCACACTTGCTTCAGGAGATGCCTTCCTGGATGCCAGCTCCTGTGAGCAGCTTGTGCCCGGCACCAAGGCCAGAGGGAGCACTTGAAGCACTTTTGAGGCACTTTGCATCTTTGCTGGAGCGGCGGTGTTTAATGAAGCTTAAATTTGACATTTGCCCCAGGAAAGCATCATTTTGCAAAACTGCAAACTGCCTTAGCTCCAGCTGAGCCTTTCCAAGGCAGCGGATGAGGAACGCATGGCATTTAATTCAGCTGGGTAATGTCCTGAGGGCTTTGCATTACACAGCTTTAGTCATGATAAATGCTGTTTCAAACGTAGAAAACATGCCTCTCCATGCTGGTACATGACCGCAGCTGTCAGGTGTAATAAACCCAGGAGCACATGCTTTTGGAGGGAGGTGCCCAATGTGCTCACGGCTGCTGTGCAGAGGGTGGGAAGATGTGGTTCTGCACCCATGCCATGAGGATGCTGGGACTCGTGCTCGGTCCTGCTGTCACCCAGAGCCCCCAATCTGGGCCTGAGGCCAGCGGTGGCATGAGTTCCCGGGGGAAGGATGTGCTTGTCAGGCAGCCGGAGAAGGAGACATGCGGCTCGCACCGAGATGGGCAGGTGGAGGTAGAGCAGTCCCACACAGTCCCACACCCTGTGCTGGGTGCTGAGCTGCTGTCTCGGCCAAACATGGTGTGAAGGACCTCTTGGCTTTATACCCAGAGATATAATGCACCAAACAAGCAAAGAGAAGGAAAAAAAAAAAAAGGTCTTACTAGGAGAAAACATGATAACGTGATGTTCTGGTCAGGCCTACGGCAGGACTGTGTGGAGTAGCCTTTACACCTCCATCACACCCCCACCTCCCAGGCAATTCAGTCCCAATCCCCCATGGAAAGGTACAATGCGTCCAAGCTGGCATCAACCTCATGCTCCCCAGGTGCCCCCCACACCTCCGGCAAGGGCCCAGAGCCCCCCCAGGGCCCTGGTTTGGGGTGCAGGTAGTGATGCTGCTGCATTAGGGTTTGTGCCACCTCTCACCTCAAACTGCTCTTTTTATTTTGCAGTCAGGGAAAGACAAGGATGCTATTGATAAAGTCTTCAAGAACCTGGATGAAAATGGCGATTCCCAAGTGGACTTCAAAGAATTTGTCATCTTTGTGGCAGCTCTGACTTGCTGCTGTCACAAATATTTTGAGCAGAAAGTAGCCAAATAATTGTCAAACTGCTCACAGAAGCAGTCTTTGCCTGTGCTCCATATGTTAGTGGTATGGAACCCTTCACTTCTTCCATGTACCGCCATGCAGTTTACAAGCATTCTGGGTTGTAAAAATAAATCCTACTGCGCTTACTTTCCTGTCTTGAATGTTAATTTCTGCTCCTTTGTGGAAGAGCCTGGGTTTAATGGCTCCCACTAACTCATATTAAGTAGTTTCTCTCTTTCTCTGCTTTTTAAAATTCTATTCTTATCCAAAAGGCTCGATATTCATCCCAGTGCAGAGTCTACACAAGGGTAAATGCTGCTGGAGCCACGAATCAGCTGGAGGCTGCTTTTATACAGCAGCATCTCCAGGACGCAGCCTGCTGAGCTTCAACTGACAGAGGCTGCAGCCTAAATCTGCGCGCGTGCCACCGCGGCTGTACGGGACCGGTCTCACCGGGGCTGCCTTTGAGCCTGTTTGGTACCCTCCACCCTGCACTTGTTGCACGGCTGCCTTGTAGGCTCCTTCTTGGTTAAAAAACTTGGTTAAACTCAAACACTGGTTTTTTTGCAGCATGGAGGATTCTGTGCTCATATACTCACCCAGCTCATATGCATTTACTTCCTATAACACAATAAGGCTTTTGTACCAATATAATGATATTACCCTACCATTGGCAATGTAGGTAGCATTGTACACTACAACCATTTTATCTTAAATAAATTTAGATACCCTCCCAAATAGTATGCTGTAATATTTTTACCTGAAGCAAGACTAATGGCAGCAATTGTTGCTTCTTTACCCGAAAAATGCCTGTGCGGAGAACTGGAAGGGTTTGCTTTCCATGGAGCAGGCATCACACATCAGCTGTGACTGCAGCTGGAGCAAGACTGAACCAATCTGTATTTTGAAGCACTTCGCAGATGAGCATCCCAGTGCAAATGGCAAAAAGACGTCAATTTTAGTCCCTTTATTTTCAGAATGGTCCTGTTTGGTGCTTTTCCTATCTTATGCCAAAAGCCAAGTCACTCCCAGTTCTACTGCATGTGCAAACGTTCTGTGCAGGTAGAGGTGCCACAACTCCCTGTGCAGCTGCACACTGGTTTTGCGCAGGGCTCCAGCTGGGGCTGGTAGCCCCAGGAGATGGTGCAGCACAGCAAACGTAGGAACAAGAGCTCCTTTTGCTTTAAGGATGTGCCTGCTGAAGCCTGGCACAATGAACTAACTGACCACAGCCACATACCTGGAGCTGGAACAAGAACTTAGTTTCACTGTGTTTCCTGAGTCTGAAGTTAAGCCACAGGTTCGACCCATTCACAACCATGTATAAGCAGACATATGTTTCAGTGTATTCACCTTTTGGGGAAGCTGTCAGGAAAAGTTTGAGCTTATTAGATTATATCAGCCTGTTTTAACCATTACAGGAGTCCTTTCATCTAGCCACGTTTGGTTCCTCAGTTTGGTTATACCAACTACATACCACTTAAAAATTTATTCCTAATACCGAGGGCATGGTGTCCCAACGAACTTTAATGACTGTGCCTGCCGGCTGCTTTGGGAAAGGCTCTGCTCTTCTCTGCCCCGGCACGGTTGGGTCGGATCAAGCAGTCGTGATCCAGGGGCCGGCCTTCCCTTGGGGAACATGTCTCAGTTCCCACCAGACCTATCCAACCCTGGGAAGACCTCAGTCTCCCGTCCCCCTCATGCTATGCATGGCTTGTGTACACACCAGCACCGTACCCGGCACAGACACCCACAGAGGGGTCCTCCCACCCAAAAAGCGTTAAGGCCATGTCTGCTACAAGTGGGAGCAGCCACTGCTGCATCTGCAAACGGCGTTGCAATGGGTGCTGTTAGCCTATGGTGACGCTTAAATCACCCCACCCAAAAAGCATTAAGGCCATGACTGCTACAAGTGGGAGCAGCCACTGGTGCATCTGCAAACAGCGTTGCAATGGATGCTGTTAGCCTATGGTGACGCTTAAATCAGACACAGACCATGCTTGAAATGCAACCAAAAACTGGTGAGTGTTGCCTACATTCATGCCTTCTCCCTGGCACCTTGCTGAGAACAGACTCCCAGCTTAGCAAGGACAAATACAACAAAAACCTAAAGATCAGTTATTCCTCATTCTCTAACAGACTTCATAAACTAATATCTGTGTGTGCAAGAGACTGCTCGAGAAAGAGGATGCATGCATATGTGTGTCTGCCTGCGTGTGTGAGCCGGTTTGTCCCCTGCCAAAAGGGACAGCAGGGCTTTGTCCCCATTCCAGCGCTGCTACAGACTGAGCTCTTGCAACTGACCATTTTGAGCAGGGGCCTGCCTTCTAGTCCCCAAATCCTTGTGGCACACAGTCACACTGAACAACACTCGGAGGGTCGCTGAGTTCCTGGATGGCTGGAGGTGAATTGCATCACATATATTACACTTGCAGAAGTAACATTACTGGTTTTATTGGCAACAGTAATACTTCTCTGCACTACCTGAGCAAGAAAACTACTAATAATGAAAATGTGCAAAATCCTTCCCAGTTCAGGGATCCCAAATTAGTCTTTTTGTCAGAGACTACTCCATATTATTTCAGTTGTTTGAGACATCTTGAGATAGCTTTAATCCAGTATGTCCCTGCCCGCTGGCTGCTGTGCAGCTCATCACTCCCAAGGGCTGGCAGATTCCAGTATCACATCCCTCACTATTTTGTAAAGGCTATAAATGAGCAAAGCGCTATTCTTATTGCAAAGGAAATTGATTATAAATTACAGAGGTAGATCTCACATATTGCATATCTAGCTAGCTAGTGGTATAAACCATCCTCAGGTGAGGAAATTTAAGTGATATCTGTCACCAATTGATTGGTGTATCCTAATTTTTTTTAAATGTATTTTTCCTTTTCCACGTATAGCATTAGCATCTAAAAGGTTTCCTCTCTATTGCTGTGTAATATCCATCCTCACTGAAACTATTTTTTTTACCACTGTGTGGCACTAAATGCAGCCTTTTTATTACCCACCGTGCCCAAAATTCCATGTATCATTACTGAGACAGAATGTATAGAATTTGGGCTAAGATTAAAAAGAAATTCAGAAGTGTTTTGAACATCATGGCAATCTTTCTAAACAAATACTGTATACCCCATAGAAAGCATTTCACTGATTGCAGTGGAAGCAGCAGGACACAGAGGCTCCATCTCTTGGGCTTTCAGTGGGGTTTGGCTGCACCATCCCAGTCTCACCCTTGTGAAAGAGTTTCTCCTTGTTCGTAAATTGCAAATCACTTGTGCAATTTATTGTAGTATCATTCTACACCCCACTGAGATTGCTTCTAAAATCCTTCTCTTAAAAAGAATGTCTTGTCAGCCAAAAGATTCACCTTATTACTCCATTTTATCTATCAGATTTTTAAACCCATGCTATTCAGCAGTGAGAGCTGTAACGTACCCCACATTTCACGCTTATTTCCTAAACTTCCTGCCCCCGGTGTCCAATATCCACACAATTTCACTCACTCCCTAATGCCATTTTGCCCTTTTTCCTGAGACTGTGCAGAATTTTTCTATGCTTGTAGGGCATTTGAAGACTTGGTTTACTCTGCTTATCTGCAGTTCTGCTCACAGCAGCCCAAAATTGCTTTGTAACCGCTCCACCTCCTGAAATGGGTACCAATGAACTCGGATGAGCTCAAGCACCCTCGCTTCCACTAAGGAGTACCTGAGCTACCCCTCTCGCCATCAGCTCAAGTCTAGTATGAATTGAATGGGATGTTATTTTTCTCGTTGTTCCGGCAGGCCCCAATCCTGCAAACTCTTACACTCATGTTGAACTCTCATTAGGCCCCCTGATCCCACCGGTACCCGTGGGGACACCCAGAGAGCTCCAAGATGGTGCCCAGGAGCACAGGGATGCTGTGTGCTGCTTTGCTAACCAGAGGGAGCTGTGCATGTTCAGAGCTGCAGAAAGAGGGGGAAGAAAAGGGGTTTGGATATTTTTTTTTTTCTTTTTCCCTGCAGATCTTTGAAAAGCTGTAACTCGATGATGAATATTCATTTCAATGTAGTACTGAAAATTCAACTGATGACACCTCAGAGAGAAAATGATCCAGGAATAAAAGAAATTAACATATAGCTCCCACCTTACCATAGAACAAAAGTGACTTTTCAGAATATCTTATTTAACCTATTGAGGTTTAACCCATTTAACCTTATTCAACTTATCGAGCACAGTCACTTTAATATCTTTCAATCCATTAATTTCCTTCCTCAGTATTATTAATTTTAACTACAAACCCACAGTTTACCCAGAATATACTATGTATTTCCTTCCTTGGATAAACTTCTGTTATTCAAGGTTCAAGCTGCAGAGATGATAGACCTGGTTTTATACTTACCATTTAATCTCAGCTCTTAGGCCTAAATGTATTCTGTAGGATGAGATAGTTTAAGAAACAGTATAGGCAGGTGTAAGAGAAAGGAAAAGACAACGTAAAGAGCAGCGCAGCAAATAGGAGCTAACAGTTGTGGACAGTGTATGTTTGACTTAGTTGTATTAGCAGAAAATAAAAGATATGGGAAAAGGTATTAGCAACAAAAGATGATATGGGAAATCATCAGCTGTGATGAGTTTCAAATTAGGCAAGGCTTAAAGGCAGAGGTCAGAAAGTCAGCTAAGCAGCAAACCAGCCAATAGGTATTTTTGTTATCTTATACAGAAAAAATACAAATTTGTATTAACAGTAGATACTTTCCATAGATTAAGATACTGCAGTATCTATAGTTGCCATTTTGAAATTTGGTGGCGTGCTGTCAAGGCTCTTCAGTTTTTAAAATTAAATATTGGAATCTTATTTCTGAGTGTGTATACAGGAGAAAATAGGCATAATGTTATAGGTATTTTTGTTATCTTATACAGAAAAAATACAAATTTGTATTAACAGTAGATACTTTCCATAGATTAAGATACTGCAGTATCTATAGTTGCCATTTTGAAATTTGGTGGCGTGCTGTCAAGGCTCTTCAGTTTTTAAAATTAAATATTGGAATCTTATTTCTGAGTGTGTATACAGGAGAAAATAGGCATAATGTTACCTAACCCTGAAGTCTTTTGCAGTCACTTACGTTGTGGTTTTACCTGGGAAGGTTCCTCATTATTTCACCTTCAAGTTCACTAGGGCTCACAGAAAAAAAAAAATTCACCCAGTCAAGCATAGTGTTGCTCCCCAGTAAACCCAGTTTGGGAGTGGAAACCACACATTTCTCTCCCTGAGCCGTCCAAGCATCCCACGTTAGCAATGTGCACCTTCAACACTTGACCTACAGTGCCAAGATCAAGCTCTTTACAAAATATGTTTTAGCTGCTGGTTTCCCTATAAAAGGTGGGTGGAGGAGGAGGAGGAGATGTTACCTATATTTTATGCAACAGCCTCACTGTGAAATGCTCCCGTAGGAGCTGGGAAATTGTGTTCAAACCTTTCCTCAGCTGAAACCCCCCACCACCAGCTGAGTGCCCTGACTAGCAGGAGCCGGGGTAGCGGGAGGCCCAGGGCAGCTCCCGCCTGCTCCCTCCATCGTGTCAGAGACTGGCAAGGCTGAGGCGGCCTGAAAAAGGACGCGTGAGAAGTAGCACATCTCTGTAGCCTGGTAGATGGAGCATATAGCTGGCAGTGCAGGTGTCTTATGTCCCAGATAAGATACAAGGTCAGATTTTGTATTTTAGTTAATAACTATTTAATACAAAACACACAGCTAGCATAACTGAAAAGATACCCTTTGCCAGGCAAGTTCCCAGGCCATTGAACAGTAGAGCTATAGTCACTGCTCCAGTCCTCTCTCTCGGCCCATGTTCTCTGCAACAGGCTGAAAAGGTCTCAGCAGAGGAGCAGAGGGAGCGTCTTCTCCTCCTCCTTACCCTCATCCTCTTCCTTGAGGGAGCATCTTCTCCTCCTCCTCCTCCTCCTCCTCCTGCCCTGTACAATAGTGTAAAATGGCAGGTGATTCTCAGCCCACCACCAGCGGGGTGAAAGTCCTGCTGGCAGGTCTCCCCCGCCCAAACCATTCAGCAGTGCTCGGCGAAGCTCTTAAATGAAAAAAGAGCTGACTCTGGCTCAGATAGCTGGAAGGAAGGATGAAGATCTCCATTTTGCTAAAGCGGGTTCATGGCTGCAGCCCAGGTGAGGTTCAGAGTTTGCCCGGTGTCCTCTGGGACATCGCCTGCTGCCTGTGTGCATGCAGCTCCCCAACAGACGGGCCCTGCTTTTGGGTCCCTTTCTGAGATACCTTTCCCTTGTGCTGGGAGCAGAGCCATGGGGCTTAACACAGGTTTCTGCAGTCTGCTCAGATCCACCCACCTGGAAATTAGTCATTCCGGCAGCTAATTATGCTTTTGTACAGCTTTTTCAGGCCATTTTCTTCACCAGACTCATTCCTTTCTTTTTCCTTCCTAGTCAATAATATTTTTTTTACTCCTGTACCAACCTGAAAACCTCTGGGTCACAGCTCCATTCTGGAAGTTGCTCATTGTCTGAAGGGACAGAAAACTTCATTTTTTAAGGGCACAGCTCTGCTACTCTCCAGCAGGTGATCAATAGGTGCAGACACCGTAGTATGCTGCAGGACTGGACACCAGAATATTCTATAAATAGGTTTGATTTTGCCTAGCAAACCTTTCCATTATATCCAAATATATGTACTGATTTTTTTTTTCCATGTGATTTTATAGCTTTCTATTTAGATGCAATTGCCAATAACATTTTTTTTGTTCTATGACAGGCAGAAGTTGGTCTCTGAAGGATTAGGTAGCTATTGACTGTTGCATTCAGAAAGAACAAAAGGTTCCTGAAAAGAAATGAACTTCCTCTCCGGGATGTAAGTATAAGCACAGAGGGACTGAACGAAGCAACCTGCGGGTCACTGCCGCAGTTTCAGCCTTGCTACCTAAAAGCATTTAAATCTGATGAAGGCTTGAAATCCCAGGATTGTGGGTTTGCTTTGGAAGAATTTTAATGTTCAAATATTTATTTCCCCTTAGCACTGCAAAATCCTTGTTATAGTGATTATAGCTCCATTCTTTCTCCTCATTTCCAAACCCTACTCTGTAATTAAGTCTGTGATGCTTTGACCAAGTAGTTTTAGAAGAAGACGTTCTGGAAGCCACCAATACATCACAAAAGTCAATTCTGTGTTTCTGAACTAGCTTCCTCACCTGTGCTGACCTCGGCTAGTTCAGTCTCCCCACACTCTCCATGAGATTTCCTATCTGTCAGTGTCAAGTTAATATGTTTAAAAGGCTGAGCAGTAAAACCTGCAGAACAGGTAAAAGGTCAAAGACTCTGTCCCCCCTGCTGCTCTTTCTGCAGGTATGAAGAGGGCTGTCTGAAATGACTATTTAATCTCCCATGACAAAAAAAAACTTGTTCCTCCCCATCACAGACTTCCCAAATGAAACAGGCAAGAGAAGGAGAAAGCCCAGAGCTGCAGCTGCAGGGGAACTGGAAAGGATCTAAAGTAAATAATAAATCCTGAGTAAATCAAGGATGATGCTAGGTTTGTCTCTGAGGGCTCTGTAGTCAGAGGCAAAGACATGTGCCTTGCTCGGAGCTCAGCCTGGGGCTGGGGCTGGGAGAAAAGGAAAGCTCACAGCTGCAGTTTTAGGGTGCTGGAAAGCATCATCCAGAGGTAACTCAGGGCTGCTGTGTGATTTCGCTACTGCAGAATGCATGGTCTGAACAGGGAGCTGGGTGCCCAGCCACATGCCACCTTACACTCCGAATTCACAAGGATGCTGAAAGTCATGCACTCCTTAGGCTGGTATTGTTCCCAGCCATCATCTTAGAGGCAGAAGGATTTTAGTCTGGTTTTGGCAGGGATAAGTGCAATTCCTGCAAACCCACCTACTGCCCTATCAGTCTTTCTATAGGAAGACTCTGTTGGCTTCCTCATGTCACGAGGCAGCAGCAGATCCTCGCTGACAGCCTGCCCTTGCTAACAGACTCTGCAGGAGCTGGAGGGGCAGGGAAGATAACAAAGGGCAGGCTAAAGCCAAGGCAGCGCAGCGGGGTGAGGCAGACCTGCAGGGAAGGACACTTTCCCCCAACTGAATTTGAGCTATATCCTTGTTTTTCCCTGCTTTCCACATTTTCCTCCTTCTTTTCCTTCCTGTTTTCTTCCTGCCTGAATATGAAGGAGCCTTTCAGCAGAAAGCCGCTTTGTGGTTTATTCTGTAAATAACAAACTGAAGCATTTCTCTCCTGCTAAGTCCCCCAAAATTGAGCAAAAGAACTGTCCTCTTCTTGACAGAGGAGGCTGCTATTTTGGCTCACAGTTCAGCCAGCACAACGTAGTCCTTTCTAGCGAGTCTCGCACTGCTGCATGGCAGCTCAGTCTTTCAGCCCTCAGAGAATGAGCACATTAGGAGCTGAATATAAGCAATGTTTTCTTCCAATTTGCTCAGGCTATGCCCAATTACTTTATTAATGGACTGGTTTGCAGCAGGCTTCAGATAAAACAAAGCTGTGCTTTAGGTTTGGTTTTGCAGTCCTCCCGGTTTTAGAGCAATAAAAATGAAGCAACGTTAACTTTCTTTCTGTGGGATATTGTCTACAGAAGCATGAGCTAAAGATCTCTCTATGGGCAGCCTGTCCTCTGCAGGGCTCAGTGCTAATAAAAGCAGAGGACAAATAATTTTATTTTCCTGATACCTTTGATTAGGAAAGGATGGCTCTTCAAGAGACAGTTCAACAGCTTTAAATATCTGTTTAATAATTCTTTTGGGATAATGTGTGTGGTGCTTCCCTCCACCAAGCAAGTCCAGGGTCCATTTGGGTCTCCTCCTGCAATCCTGCTTTTGGATTAAGTTCTTCTCCACAGAAGTGTTTTGTGTACTCAGGAAAGCTGGGGAAGGCTTTTTAGAGAGAACCAGAGGATCTCTGGACCAGTTGTCTGGGGTATCAGGAATGTGGTTGCTGACAGCAGCATGCAGGTAGTGATAAGTTTGTGCTTCAGAACACACTGAGCAAGGCTGCTAACCCCCGAATGGGAAGGGGAGACAAGTATCACCCACATCACAGACAAGGCCTTGACAGTCTGGACAAGATGATAGGAAGAGGAGGTAGCTTTACACAGGTTTCTACTAATGTAAAGCATAATTTTGGCCACTTTAATACTTTGCCTCTCAGAGATCAAAACATCCAATACATTGGAAATGCTTTCTACAGAAGAAATCGGTGCAGGCAGAGCCATCTCATACAGAGCAGTACAAGACATGCTGGAAGGCTGTTGTCTTGCAAGATGTTGTCAAGAGCCTGCTATGAACTGTCCCTTTGCCTGGACTAAGACTCAGCAGTGCTGCATGCTGTCCTGTCCACAAACTTCTGTGTAACTCAAGGTCATCTTTAAACCAAAGGTTTCAGTGGTGGCTACCAGCTGCTGGGCTCTGTAAATGGTGGTATGACCTCTGCCTTTTTTTAAATCTACCTGTGCCTTGAAAGAATCATCTTCAAATAAATATAAATCAATTATTAGTACATTTACTGTCCTGTGGAGCCTATTACTGTATTTCTTTTACAATTTTTTTTTAAGACTTGGGCTTTATATAGCATTGTAAAAATAAACCAGAAAATGGGTTTTTTGTACTGCCTAGGGAGAGCTAATAGGTCTAGCTGTTTTGCAATAAATACCCACCTCCCCTTGAAATTTTTTTTTAGTATTTGAAAATGTACACAGTACTGAAGCACAGCTAGAAAAGAACACAAGAAAAAAAGGAGAATGTACAGACCTGGTAAGTGTCACACTTCGTAACCACACAATCTTTTCAAATGGCATCAAGCATCAGCTGTACTTGGGGACCAGAAGCAGTGGCCCGCCTCCTGCCCAACTACAGGAATGCTGATATATGGCCATCAAACAAGACGTGAACCTTGGCAGAAAGATGTGGGGATTAAGATTCTTGCTTGGAAAAGCCCTCAAAGTGATTTGAAAAAAGTGCTGGGTCCCCAATTCCAGTTGATAGCAAAGAGTACTAAGTTTCACAATTGGCCAGCGTATGGGGTGTTAGAAGACAATTCATGATAACATACAAAAGAGCCTTAGATGCTTTGTTATAGGCTATCACTTGTTCTCTATTTACATAGTGCCTTTGTTCCAAAGTACAAGTGAAGGATAACAGCAGTGAAATGGAAAGCAATACTTGACAATGAAAGCAAACAAGCCATCAGCTCTGGATCTCAAGTGAGAACAATAGATTGGGCTTACAGAGGAAAAGAAAAGATCAAGACAGTGGGAAAAGCAGTATAAAAGAAATAAAATATATTCCTACAGCTATATTTAGAGTTGAAATTGTGAATGATAAGGAAGTACTTTTTTGCTGCATCATCTCGAGGTCAGATGCAGAGACCACATCTACTTTTCATTTAGACCCTTTCTCATGTCCTCCTTTGCTGGTGATGGTGTCTCAGTCTGCAATATCTCATTGTAATGGATGCTCAAGTTTTAAATCATCTACAGAGTATGTCTACTTTGCATTGATGTGCCTGACCTTCTGAGAAGCATTGCAGTACTTGGCAAAATCATTTTAGCTTTGTTTTTGTCCCTCAAATATCTGAAATGCCTATGCTCTTTGCCCACCTCCTTCCCCAAGAGATTCTGCCTTACCCTTGTCATCATCTACCCTTTGCCAGGACAACTGGTACCCCTTTTTGACCCTCCATGCTCTCCTATGTGCCATCTAGGGCTTATCTGCCTCTGCCCCAGGAACAGTCTGCAGCTGGGCTAGAAATCACTGCAGCAGCCAGGAAGACAGCAGAAGATGATGTGAAAAGAAAAGAGAGTCTTCTAGAGAGTGTGGGGATGAGATGGGGGTGGGAGGACCACCTTTCAGGGCATTAAACCAAGACAGCAGTTACACTTTCTGTGCAGGAAGGATGAAACCCCTTCATTGTTGTCCAAATAAAACCAAATGTGTTCATTTCCATAGGCCATAGGCGAAGAAGTGCAACACACAACTAGCAGCTGAAGGACTGAAGGTGGTGGCCTTGTTGTCCTGCAATCAGTTCTAGCCTGACACACTGGACGGGAGCAGACTCTGTCTTCACAGTCCACCCTGGAAAATCCTGAAAGCAAATGCTTCAGGACATATGGAGTAAAACAGAGGCTCGAGATAAGTGAGAGATACTGCAAAAGACAGGCAACGGTAGCAGACACATCTCTGGCTTTGGCCTTCTAAAACCCCAGGAATTAAAATTATAATTAATAGCTGTGCCAACAGGTTTTGGCTCCACTTAACACGACCCCTCCAAGAAAGTCTTGAGCCTTCATTTGCTTTCAAGACTGGCTTCTGCAAGATCAAGGACTATGCACTCCAACAGGCTGGCCACTGACCTACATAGAGCAGCAAAGCTCAATGCAATAAAGGGCAACGCTGAACTTCCTTTTAAAAAATAATCTAAGATTAGAAACAATTTAGATGCTGGTGTAGCCGTGTGACTCCAGAAGCTGCAAAACCTAAAGCCAGTGGTTTAATCTGTACCTGGCTCTTGGCAGACTGTGTGCTGCTGCTGATTCTGCATCTAAAAAAACTTTATTTAAGGTGTTACTTGTTCTGAATGGCAGAGGCATAGATGGAGGCACAAAGAAACCATATTTCTTAATATCTAACAGTCTCTAACCACAGCATTTCATATAAATTTAAAGAGATCTGTTCTAATTTATGCATACTGGTCAGCCCAAAGGAGGTTCAAATTCCTGACCTAGGCCTCCAGGCAGTATGGCAAGATAAGTAAAAAATGTTCATAATATCTCTCATTATATGTCTCTAGTTGCTTGCATGTCTTTTAACAGTTTTCAGGGCTGGGATTTTCCAAACCGCTCAGTGTTGGTCTAACTCTGACCTTGTTGCTTCCAGTGATGGAGGCATTCATTCGAAAGAGATCCCAATATGAATATATAATTTTGGGACAGAGAGGTAAACTTTTTTCTACTCTTATGGAGTAGTATTTTGCTTGTTAATCACGTTAATTCATTTTTCTGCCAGCCCTGAAATAATTTTTCCTGGTAGATCCTATATTCATCTTGCTGTTATTCAAAGTGGTTGATGTTTGATGATCCAAGCACGTAGTCAATGTTATGATTTCTGACTTTGTATCAGGAGATTTTAAAAGTGCAACTTATGTCATATCTAAGCAAAAAACCCCTTACCTGTGAGAAATTACTGGCCATCCATTTTGTGATCGAACACATACAGCAAGATTAGTGATCATCTGTAGCTCAGCTGTTATCTTTACTGGGTTATCAAAGCCCTGGGGAGGATTTTGTAAAGCTATTTAGCCTGAAGGAAGGGATTAAAGAGGTTTCTCCCCATGAAACATCTGTTGCAAATGCACTTTCTAATATTCCGAGCAGAATGTTAAAATTAATCAGAAAGGGGAAGAGTCTTTTCCCTGTTCGGCAGCTGTACTCCCTGTTCAGCCATCCCATGGGTCAACCCACTGCTGCTTTCCCAGCCCAAACCAGAAGCTGCCCCCACCACTATAGAACAGAGGACCTCTCTGGATGCTGTGCCCCTCAACGCCTTGATAGCATACTTCAACTTTTTCCTCAAGCTCTCTTCCATTTTGTCAGCTAATGAGAAGCTAGGACTCGAAGTGACTGTTTGTCCTGGTTTCAGCTGGGATAGAGTTAATTTTCTGCTGAGTACCTGGTACAGTGCTGTGTTTTGGACTTGGTGTGAGAATACTGTTGATAACACACAGCTGTTTTAGTTGTTGCTAAGTAGTGCTTACTCTAAGTCAAAGACTTTTCAGTTTGTCATGCTCTGCCAGCAGGAAGGTATACAAGAAGCTGGGAGGAAGCACAGCCAGGACAGCTGACCCGAACTGGCCAAAGGGATATTCCATACCATAGAACATCACGGCCAGTATAGAAATTGGGGGGGAGTTGGCTGGGAGGGGCCGATTGCTGCTTGGGCTTCGGTCAGCAGGTGGTGAGCAACTGCATTGTGCATCACTTGTCTTGCGGTTTTTTTGAAGTTATAATATTCTTTTTCATTACTACTACTACTACTACTACTACTATTATTACATGTGATTATTATTATTGTTAGTATTATCTATTAGTTTACTTCAGTTATTAAACTGTTCCTATCTCTACCCGTGAGTTTTACTTTTTTTTCTGATTGTCCTCCCGATCCCACTGGGAGAGGGGAGGAGTGAGCGAGTGGGTGGCTGCATGGTGCTTAGTTGCTGGCTGGGGTTAAACCACAACTCTGTTATAGCCAGAAATGCCAACCATCCATGATCTCCTTCTCTTCTTGCCCTAATTCCCAGACTCTACACTCATGCTTTTGTTGTATATGCACTTGCGCACACTTCTTTTTTTCCAAACGGGTACCTACTGGAATAGTGCATAATCATGCCCACTTTGAGCAACAGCTCAATTTACCAAATGAAGCCCATTATCTAAAATCTCCTTATTTGTGTGATTAAAAAAAAAAAAATAAATCTGTACTTGTTAAAAAAAAAAAATAAATGAACAGAATATTAAACAAACTTGGGTACTTGCAGTTCTGATACTGATGTGTCCCAAGATCTGTTTTCTGTACATTACTTCTCCTCTCACAGGGCTCTCTCAAAACCACTTATCCCAGACCCAGGATAAAGCTTGTACTTTAGGGGCAAGAATAACCTTTTTTCTCCAGTAGCAGATCAGACTAGGTTATGTTATGCTTTTACTGCTTATACTATTGCTTTCTATAATATGTGGCAGGAAAAGAGATATCCAGTAATAAGCAAGCACATTCACTACGGAGCAATATATACTGTGCAAACTTAACTGCTAAAAGAAGTTAGATAAAAATAAATTCTCAGTTTGTTCTCCTGGTTCATGGATAGGAGATTTTCAGAGAAATTGAGGAGACCAGACTTGATGTTCCTCATTCTTGGTGCTTTTTTTATTACTGAGTTTAAGAAAACAGTCTGGTGGTTTGTTTTTTTTTTCCAAAGCAAAAGGAGAATTTAATTCTTCCACTCTATGTAAGAGGGGGAAGAATTATATACTCATGCTTATAGATGCTGAGCTTAGTAAACTGAAGCTTCAGGACGGGGGGAATCGCTTACTAGTAGCATCACAGTAGTATCCCGGTCAGAGCCATAAGTGACACTGATCACAATGCATTTCTGTCCTAAGCTCATCCAGACAAGTGACAGACCCCTTAAAAACACATCATCGTTGTTGCTGATGATGATATCCCATCAAACACAAGCAGTAGCACGGCTCTGGTGGCTGCTGAATGCCTAGCAGGACATACCTGTCCTTGTGATGCTGTGCTCCCAGCTCAGAGGAAAGAGACTGAAGCATCTCATGCCCCTGGACCAAGTTCACCATCTCCAGGTGAGCGGCTGCCAGCAGACATGAGTGCAGAAGCAGCGGTGAGGCAATGACGCACCTACTATGCATGTGCTAAGAAATAATGAAGCCAAGATACTAAGGTGAAAAACTCCTAAAGCTGGATACTTGAGGAGCTCCCAGGAAGTCCCAGGACTTACACTCTGTGATCATCTAGGAGTGGAAGAGGTTTCTTCTTGCAGAGCCAGGTTGTGGTAACAGCAAGTAGAACAGAAATTTTTATAAGACTGTTTCAGGCTGATACTTATATAAGAGTTAGAGATAGACAGATGATTTTCTAATGCTGAGTATGAGGACAAGGTCATAAATAAGAAGGCAGACAGTAAACCAACAGCAAATGCCTGCGCCTACTGCTATAAATTGCAACTCAATGATTAACTGGTATAGGTAACCAGCCAAGCTTTTCTACTATGGCATGGGCTTTAAAAGTCCTTAAGCACTTCACCTGGTTGAGATTGTACCAGAAATCCTGGTGAATACATCCTGAAACCTGAGAGCGATACAGTGACCAAATGACCAGGATTTCTTTCCAAGGCAATGAAGAAGGGGCGACCAGACTTTTCCTATCACTGGTATGCACAGGCTATGCCACGGTAATTTGGGAGTCCACCGTCCGTCCCTTTCCAGACCTTTTGGTTGAGAATAACAAAATAGCGAAACGTGAGCTCTTGCCTACTAAAAACTGGAGTAAATCCAGGGTAATGTCACAGGGGTCGTAAAGGAGCCTGTAAATAACTGCTGAAAACCTGGGCTATACTAAAACTGGTGATATGTGATTAAAAAAAGTTATAATTCCCCTCAGCCTCTGTGCCCACATCCAGGTGACACGCTGCCCTGTCCACAGGGATGGCTAGGACGCAGCAGTTGACTTGGCAACTGCTGCTGTAATAAAATATTTTCCCTCCGAATCAGAAAGTACTAAAAACATACTGACAAAATGCACTCTGCATTTTTCTCATGTAATAAATCTGCTTTTATATTTAAAGATCTTACTTCTTCCCCTGGCAGGACATAGCTGTGGAATACTTCTTTCCTCAGAAGACACTGTACCAGCCCAATTTCTGGAGAGCCTGTGAAGGGGCAAGGCAGAAGTGCAAAAGAGGAGTTTTGTACAGGTTGCTGCTGGTGGAGGCACAGGAGATGTTCAAGGGACATCCATGGGCTTTGCTGGAGATACTGCAAGGAGCAAGCCATTTTACAGCTCGCAGACTCAGCTGGCTAATGCAGGACAGAGATCTGCCAAAGCCCTTTCTACCCTGGGAAAAGGATTGTCACTTGGTCACGTCAAAAATTTCTTGTACTCCCCATAATGCATGGGCTCCCACTCCAACACACTTCTGAGCATGGCCCAAGGCAGGTGAGAGCATTTACTCATGCTATAAGACCCCTACAGAATCTATAGAGGCTGTTGTGACCTGTTCTTTAAGCCGTTTTGACTCAAGCTAATCAGATGACAGTATCTTCTGTTGAGGGGTGGGCATATGAGAAAGAAGCTAAGGCAATTTCCAGGTACACCCTGCCTTTGAGGGCTGCTGCCTAGCTTTAGAGGAGGACATGGAGCTGTTCCCTGAAAGGAGTAACCAGAAATAACTGCAGCCTTACATGACATCTGCAGCCAAGTCTCAAACACAGATGACAAATATCTTGCCTTGAATATAATCGTGGTTTTTCTATTTAATAAAGGCATCTATTAACTAATTATCGGCCGGTTAGACAGCACTCCCAAGTACAGTAGAATCAGGATTCGTGGTGTGAATGGTAGCTGCCTCTTTTTCCTACTTTTTTTGCAAAATAACTGTGGGGAGGCATGCAGAGAAGCAGAGCCTCTGAAATACGTTTAATTAGAGAAGCTGAATCTGCAATGTAGAATTTGGAAACTGTCCAGGTTCAGGAGGGATAAGTCAGTAATCTGGCTGGGTGATAGCAGACTCTGCTGATTTATGTGTGAATCAACTGCTGCTCTTCTGGTTTTCCCTTTCTCCTCCAGCCCAGTAATTCTTTTGACCACCCCTTTTCCCATCTAAATCTTCTGGGGTTTTTGACATTGCCATCCCTCTGCCCTGAAACACACACATATGCTTGCTTTTTCAGAACCTGTTTTGCAGGGGTAGAGAAATAGAGGTGCACAGATTAGTGAGACCATTGCACTCAATGGGTAATGGGGACATGGAGGAGATGATTTCCCAGGTCCCCAGTCCTATGGGATTTCTGCTGTATCTTCTTAAATGAGAAGCACCCTGTTCAAAGGAGGGAAGAGTGCTCTGTATATCTCCTGCTGTAGCCCTTACTGATATTTATTTCCCTGGAAGCAGACTGTAGAAATAAAGAAATCAAAGGGACAAGACTACAACTTGCACAAGAGCTGAGAAGCTTCTTAAAGCAGCTCCAGGGTCAATCACAGTCATTGAGATATTCTGAACTAGCAGCACTGTGTGTATGTCAAAGTGTACCCTAATGAAGAAACACAGGTTACCCTTCATATTGGCAAAGTAATATGTGGGACAAGCTTGCACAATATCATAATCTAGAACTCAAGGTGTCCGTGGCCCTTGCTCAGGTAACTGCACCCAAACTGTAGACTGCTCACAGGTTGAGGTTAATTCACGAGAATCCCGGTCACCATCTTTTAATATTGTCTGAGAAGCGCTGGAAGTGTGTCACATCCCCTGCATGCTCATATCTGGGGCCAGAGACAAAACCTAAGCTGGTCCATGGAGGCTGAGGGCAGCACGGACAGGGCAGAGCTGCCAATGAGCACAGTGACGGCTTCTGCTGCAGGAGGGAAGAGGGAGATTGGAAGCTGGGGGAACATCTTCAGTGGAGAACAGAAAGTGAAGAGTCTTCAATTCTTGAAGCTGCACAACAGATTAATAAAAGGAGTCACTGCTTGGCATTTTCTCTCTCAACAGCAAACTGCTGGCCAGCTGCTGTGGAAGGAAACTCATCAATTTGCTTACAGTGTCACCTGGAGCTCTAAAATAATTTTTCTGTAGCTAGAAAATGTTTGGGCTTAGCTGACACTGGTAGTGCTGCAACCCTAGGGAAAAATATGATGAGGGAGGGGGAGATAGGGCTGAAAATGCAGGAGACGTACTGTGTTTGCACAGCAGGCTGCCCGTCCCGGAGCAGCCTGTAATCACTCCTGCCTGCCTTGCAGAGCAGGTACTCGACGTATGCGTGCAGAATATGGCTGAGTAACACATCTGTGCTCCAGAGGACGCTTCAGCTTCATCAGCCTGTGAGCAAGAATCAAGGCATGTCTTACAAATAAATAATTTTGGAATGACAGAACATGTGAAGGCTGATTTCAGAGGGCTTTGTGTGCTGGGTTGGGTTATTATCTGTGTAATAAGGTACGGGCAGTGACTGAAGCATTTCCTGCAGCTCTCTCCTCCCTCATGTGAGTTCCCCAGTACTCACTCACACATTTGCTTTCACAGTGTAATCTGGCTTTCTGCAAGGAGTGCTCATTTTCATCTGTCCTCCTGCCTAAGTTTTGCAAAGTTGTGAAAGCAGACACTATCTTTGAGATATCTAACACTGGATTCCTTTTGGTTGAAAAGTTTGGGTTTCCATTTTGGGAAAACAGTTGTGGTGTAGCTCCATTGCACTAGGGCTTTTTAAAAGCCTGATGTCTGATATCCCTTCAATTAATCGTACTTTCCAAAAAAGTTTATTTAATATGTCAGAGCTAAACAAAAGTGCAAATATGTCATGCACATGCAATATAAATTACCTATTTAACTTTAATAGCATTCAAGCCTCATGAAATTCTTTTGCTGGTATGTGGACCTATTAGCTGGGAACATGCTACATAAATCTAGTCTCTTCAAATCAAAACTGAAGCCATTTTTGGTGACAGAACAGGGAACAGAGCCTGTGCTATACCATTTTTAATAACAGAACAAGAAGTAACAGAATTTTCCTTTTCCAGGATTCTCAAGTGAGCATTTTTCACAACCAGTATCTTTTCTTCTTTCAAGGTAAATATATTGCTCTTTTGCTGGTTGAAATATGAAGCCAAGGAATCTACATTAATCTCATTATTTTAAGGTGAAAAAAACACCTGTACTCTAAGAAGCTAACAAGAATAGATAGCTGACCAGCATCAAGGTCTCCACTGCGGTTTGATTCTTGCTGCGTGCCTGCTGTCCAGACAATTCTTTGACTACAAAGGCGAGAGTGAAAGTGTTGCCTTTATACTGTATACGTGCACTTCAGCTCAAGCGAATTTAGCTGTGGACGCATACTGACTCCATGTCTTCTAACAAATGTCTCACTATTTGTCTCATTATTACCACACGTACCAGCATCTTTTCTGCAGAACAGCCACTACCATTGCTGGTCCTGCATGCGATGTGCACATGTATGCAACCCAAAGCAAGAAACACCCCAAAATGAGAAACTGATAAAGCAGTAAGCCAAACTAAATGGCATAAACCCCAGGTACTGTAGGAATACAGTGAGACTGGAATAATCTCATTTACAGTTAACAACCCATTTCTGGCTAATTTCAGTCAAATCTGATGAACAGCTCCAGAAGTCACTGGTGGGACTGACAGAGAGGTGAACAAGCAGACAGAAGGATCCTTACAAAACCAGAAGAAAAATAAGTTCATCCAGGGACTGCTTTGTCCTTTTAGGACTCAGCTTAGAAAACATATATCTACTCATATGCAAATTTGGAAAAGGGCAGGTAAAACTTCTCTAGCAGGTGGAAAGTCATGCTGATATACTGTCCTATCTCCTATTGCATGCCCAAATCTTTTCAAAAACACACCCTCTACTTGTGCTCCCATTTCTATGTGGGATAGGTACTTGGTCAAAGCAGTATCTTTTGCACAAAAGTCCTGTTCTCACCCCACTGAACTTACCAAGGCTTAGAGTTTGAAAAGTGCATGGAGTACTGGCTGCCCAAGACTGCAATGGCCATTTCGCTCCTTTGGGACTCCTTTGAAAACGGTCAACTGTATAGACAGAACGATCAGAAATATAAACTGCATGGGATGTGTTACAGATATTTTTTACCACTTACTCAGAGAGTGTGAATTATAAAGCAAACATTTAGGATTTTTACAGTTCATAAAAAGTGAGCATTAAAGACAAATGGAATATTACCAAACAGTTTTTTTATGTTTATTAAATCCTTCTCGCAGTCTCTTCTGCACCAAGACCAGTCTAATAGTGTAAGGTCCAAAATATATTTCCCATGAAGTCCAGAAGAAAATCCTTACATCACATCCAATGTAAATGTAAATCAGGGCAACATATTGTCCTAGATATTTTCAAGCACAAATGTCTCCTTTACACTAAGATACTGCCCAGTGTCTCAATGTTGCACCTCTAGCAGTAGCATATTCACTGTATTTGAATAATTTAGCATGATTTTAGAGAAACCATGAAGTTTTTCAGGAATATCAGCAAACCCATATAATGGTAAAGGTTGTCTGGCACAAAGAGGAAACAGTGGAATTTAGCCATCAGAGGATCATCCAGGTCACAGATGCAATCCAGATTTAACGGACAGCCTACAAGAGACCCAAGATCCATCAGTGAAATTCAAAGAGAGATGTACTTCAGAGGAGCAAAGAACCTAGTTAGTATCAAAACCTAATGTAAATTCTATCCTGATATCATGAATAAAAGGATATTAAGAAGTCCAAAATTTCTCCATTAAGAAGTACAAAGTTGCCTTCGTCTGAGGAGCCCCAAACTACTATGTGTTAATAGTAGTTGAATGGTTACTATGTGCTTCCACAACAGGTTAGAATGGTGATGAAAAGTTTCCAACACTGTTTACTGATGTATTAGGATGTGGTTTAGAAGAATAATTTCTTTTTAAAAGCATGCCATGGAGAGGCAGAGCTGCAAGGCAAGGTGACAATCAGCCCCCAACTGTGTGACACTTTCTTTGGGTACCCTACCAGGAGAGCCTTAAGATTACAGTGTTTCCTCTCAGATTAAAGAAGGACTGATGGACTGCAAGATTAGCCCTACCCCTGAGCAGATTTGCCTTCCCCTTTTATCTCCCAGCTTTCATTGCCTTCTGCCTTTCTCCATCTGATTAGATGAATTATCAAAGCATATTTTTGTATTAGGCAGAAAACCCCATCCCAGTGCAGCATGGACAGATTTTCAAAAGAACCTAACCCCAGTTTTGATAAGGCTTTTGACGAACAGAGAAGATGAAGCCTGCTAGTCCATGCAATGAGTGCACCAGATACTCCTGGAGGTTAACCAATGGGTGTTCGTTGCTCTGAAAGGTCTCCAAGATTTTACTTTTTTAACTCAGGCTCCATCACTACCACCTCTCTGTCTTCACTCTCTCCCTTGCGCCTTCCTGCTGCCTCCTTGGCCTGAGCCTCTCCCCTATGTCTGCTATCACAGCCCTGCCTCACATCTCTCCTGCTCCTGCCTGGATCTTCTGCAATCGGGACTGAAGCCAAGCCAAGCAGCCTTGGTGGAGTTTATCAGCTCAGGATCTGCCAGCAATAGGTCTTGGCCCTTGCTGGGGCCAGCATACCTCGCCACCAAGGCGTGCCTCTGCTGTCTGAGGCAACATGGGCATTGAGAAGCCTTAATGTCACCCAAAGACAACAGGGACCTGCAGCACCATTCCCTCCAGCTGTACCATGCCGCCTCAGGAGCCTCTGCGCAAATTACTACGTCTACATATCGCAGTGATCTGCCTGTCAAAAATAGTATCTTTGGTCTTGAAGTCAGTATGAGGATGATGCTGCACCCAGACTAATGACCACACTCACTCTCAGCAGGGCCAATTAGCCAGGGTAGGCTGCTGGGTTAATTCAGTTCCAGAGCTAGCTTGTTTTCTAGTTGTGACCCTGTTTGCCTCTAATTTGGGTATCTTTGCATGCTGTCACACTACATCTTGAGACCTGGCAGCATCTATGCCACTTCTGAAATGCCACTTAGTCATTTTAGTTCATATAAGCCTTGTCATACTCAGCAGAGCTATACATAAGTATGTTTTAAATATCTAGGCACCAGCACACTTCTCAGGTGGTTTCAGGAATCCAGCCCACACAGCCATTTAATGCTAACCTGAGAGAGGCTGATTGTTGCTTCATGCGAAACCTGTACTGATGCATTGTTTGATATATCTATCACAAAAGTAAATCAAATTGCAGCATAAAACACAAGAATCAAATCAAAGTACTAGTGATCACCATACTACTAGTTCACATGAAGAGAGAACAGCTAGAATGGGCGCCTAGAAGACTGAGAATCCACCGGAAAATCTAAGTTCAGTGACAAGCCCTGAGAACTGCTTATATTTATTTGAAGAATAAAATCCTGTCTGTCTCTCTCATTTGCTCTTGAGGGAGGAAACTAACACTTAAAAGATGTACATAAAGTCTTCAAGAAAACCATTTAAATGAGGTGACTGTCTTCAGATTTACTTTCAAAACAAATTCCCTTACACTGGGCTCATAGTTACAAGGCTCAAGGCAGTGGTAGGAAAAAATTTAGTAGGCCTTTAGCATAAAGACACAACCTTAGCCAAAAAAGAGTTAAAATTTTAAAAAGTCAGGAGAAAATTGCTCATTATACCTGCAATAATCTCAATTATTGTACCATATCCATATTTTAGTATTACCTAGTCATCAAGGTTGAAATATCTTGTTATTGCCCTAATTCTCCAAGAAGCAATTGTATTACTAAAGACATTATGAAAAAAACTGAATTTTCCTGATTAGTAGGAACAATGTAGCAGGACCAAAAAAAACAAAAAAGGCTTTGAGGGATAGACAGAACCAAATTTCTGCAAAATTGTCTCTTTCGTCAGAAAATTGAGCCAGCAATTATATTTTAGATCTTCACAGAGACTTAGTATTTATATAATTGTGATGCACTTCTTTATATGTATGTTAATGTGCCGGGGTTTAGGTTTTCAGAATTTTTATGTATAGATGATTCACTTTGAGCAGCAGTAAAGGAATCTTGAAAATTTTCATCTTTTTTTCCACACATTTTTGCAAATCCAGTCACAGCTTTGCAGAGACGTGAGTTTGTAACTGAGTATTTTCAGTCTACGTATTTACAGAAACAGTTCGGAGTTAATGCGAAGTAACCACAGAAAGCTGCAACAGCCTTCATACTCAAGCAAAACTGTAAGGAGATATTGAAAATGCGCTGCTGTTAAGAATAACTCTGTTAAATAGCAAATACAGATGTCATGGTTGCACAGGGCGGGTTTTGTAGGAGGTTTTGGGAAGTGGAGGGAAGGCAGGCAGGGTGGGGAGGTGCGATTAGCCGGGGCCCCCGGCAGGGACCGGGTTATCGCCGGCAGGGACTCCTGCCAGGTCACGGGGCAATATTTCTCTGAAGCCTACGATCTGCAGGAGTTTAGTCATAATAAAACAGGATAAAGTGTGTTTTTGTATACACGGAAAGGACGCAGGCTCACGCTGTGAAAACAGCTGCGAAAACTGTCAGTGTTTCGGCATCTGATTTTCTCAGCTTCAACTTTTAAGATATTTAGTTCTTCATAGAATATTTAAACAGGAAATAGTGACCATTAGTAGAAATTTAAGGTCTGAATGGGGGGTAAAAAAAAAGTATTTTCAAGGGAATATAGTGTTTGGGATTTTGTTTTTGCAAAATCTGGTAAAAACAGAGGGAATTGAGGGGAAAAAAGGGAAGTAATTTTTTTTTATCAGACATATTTTCCCACAGAATGATCAGCAAAGCAGAAACGCTCGTTTCAATTTGTGCAAAACTCCAGTTTAGGGAAGTACTTGAATGTCACAGGGGGCAGTTTCAGAATTAAATGTCTGGATCTCTCAGACCCGGATTCTGTACAGAGAAACCAAAAGGAACACCTCGGGCACTGCTGGCACTTCCAAGATTACATCAATAATTTATGTTGCCTCACTCACCTTATACTCACTGTAGGGTGGCTATTTTTGTCTGCAGTGGTAACGCCGCAGCACGGTGATAACTCACTATGAAAGTGTGTGGTGCTTCACTGTGTAGTTTCATCTGTGCTTGGGCTGATCTTTGAGGCTGAGCCCCACCAGCTGCCTTGGTAGGGCTCTGGGTAGCAATGTGGCACATTCACTTTCAAAGCTCTATTTCATACTATGTCAATGCCTGCTTTTTTGCTTATAAAAGGGTTTCCATTTTTAATGCCTTAATTCTTACTCAAATTTTAGAGATTTGTCAACAGATAAAAAATCGCACATGGGCACCTAAATGCTTAATCCAGCTCCCTGTCTACTACTAGATGACTTAGACATTACTCATATACTCTGGTACAGATCAGAAAGCTTGTGCTCGCAGATCCCTTGCAGGACTAGGACCATACCTCATGAGCTAAGGACAAGCTCTCCATGCTCAGCCATGTTTGGCTTTGGCATGTTGCGTATGACAAGGCCAGCTGTACTCGTAGGGGTCTGGACGTCTAATCAACCAGAAAGAGCAGGCAGCTATCTCCGGTGTCCTCCCCCGTCCCCCAGCAGAACACATTTTTCCAGAGCCACTGATACTCTTGCAGCACAGACCTAATTTACGACTAGTGCCTTCAGGAGCTACAGCAATGCACATACTTAATTTGATAGTAATAGTTACAGTAGCACAAACTGATAACATTTACAGAGGATCTTTCTGTAAATGACTTGTATTTACAGAAATAAATCCCATTAGTATTTCCTATTTTCAAACATTCAAATCTGTGAATATGAATGCTCCTACATTTGCATAAAAATATCCTCAAGATGCTCATACCAAAACATTATTGAAACATGCACAAATATATACATAGATATATGAGAGAAACACAGTATGACAGTTAAAGAAATACACTAAATATATCTATCAGAGAAATATACTAAATAAATACCTGTTTTTAAACTGTCTATTCAGCCCATAGAACAGTCCAACTACGACACTGCTCAGGCGGATGGTTCCCTCTGCTACTTTCAGCTGAAGTACACAAAGCTGAATTTAGCAATTAGATAAAAAAGTTGAGCTACTTTCTGATTTCCACACGTTCAAGTACCTTAAGAAATTACCAGAAACATTTTGTGGATTGACTTTTGCAGGCCCTGCTAGAGGGGCCTCATGTCCTTAGCCTTGCTGGAACTGCACGCTGATGAGCTAATACACAGGTTAAACCTCCCCAGCCCTGTGCCATTTGCTGTAAAACACTTTGCATGTGGTAGTAGGGTCTCTTCTATTAACTCCGAGTGTTTTTAACATCTATAAGTTATTTGTTTGATAGAGGACAATAAAGAAAGGTGAAAAGGGCTGTCCCTTTGACCCACAGAGTAGTGCTCTGCAGCAGCACACAGTAGCCTCAGGCGGTTTTTATGCCCAGGATTAACAGGGATTGGGAACGATGCAGAAGCAGCATGCTGAATCAAGGGTCGGAAATCGCTTTGCGTGGCAATTTCTCTAGTAAGATTCAGAAACAATGATGATTTCCAAGTACAAACAAACACCCTAATGCCCTGTATTCAAAATTTGTTTATTTAATCTCTATTTTTGTACAGTAAATGGTGCAGCTCAGAGCTTGTTTGGATGAGCTGACAACACTGTGTTTCATGGCACAGAGGTTTGGCTGCAAGTGACAAAACTATGAGAAAATTTGGGAGAAGTGAATGCATATAAATTTGTTAAACTTTGACAGCAAACAAGAAAAAAGAGAACTTGTTTTCAATCAGAGATATTGCGTCATGCCTTTCTTCCCTTATTAGGGAGGGCAATGAAGCATTTCTGTTTATGCCAAACTTACTCCTGGTAGTTGTGGATACAATTGGTTTCAAATATGTATTCTTTCTAAAAATTTTTATCTCCCAACTATATATTGAACTTTGATGAAAAAAGATTCTCTTGGAGCCATTCTCAGTCAGGTAGATTTCTGCCTCTGGATTTATTTTTTTCCTCATGTTCATTTTGGTCTTAGGAAGGATTCAGTATTAAGGAAAGAGAAACATTTCTTTTGCTGCAAAGTCCTCTCCTTGTAAAAGCAGCATGCCTCTTTTTTTCCTCATCCTTGATTCTCTGTCCTTTTGGTCCATTTCTTCTCTGCAGTCTCCAAGCATCATGAAAGCCACAATTCTCTTTTCCCTAGGTTTCTGATAATTAACTCTTACTTGTTTCTACAGACTCTCTCCTATTCCCTTTAAGAAAATTGCCAACACTCCACAAACTGCATAATGAATAATAATGAAGTATTTTATTGCACACTTAGCTGTAAGCACACTCATGAATTATCTAAGTTTGATTGTGAACGCAGATTTACTCTTAACCTTGCTTCAGATAGATACATGCATTAAGAATATTAGTAATACCCATGACAGAGAAAAATGTCTCCAAGTTTTCTGTAACAAGGGAGAAAATCCTGTCTTGATTTGCTCTTCAGCAGTCTCAAGAAGATGTCTGTGGAATAAAAGTATTTTTTTCTGTTAGATGAAGGACAGAGCTGCATAGTTCATCATGCCAAGCTAATGTATTTATGGTCTGAAGAGCTCTCCTCATCCCCAGACTTCAGGCTTACAGTGGAATCCAAGGTATGTAATGATGATAGGAACATGATATACTTTACTGTAACCTGTGCTTCAGGCAGCTGTTAATGCCAGTCTAGCTTTCTGTAGTCTGCAGCCAAAGGAAAGTTGTCTGCAGCATATGTATAGCTTCAGCCTGCAGCATACTTACTGTGAAGTCAATGGCATGCTGAAGTAGATGCCACAGAACCAAAGAGCCATTTGTTGAAATTCAAGTCTCAGATGTTAACGTATATTTGGGATCATTTCTCTGTCTAAGAAAGAAATTCGTTTCCTCCCTGCTAAATTGCTATTGCAGTAGCGTTGAAAGTCTCACACAAAGATCCAGAGACACATTGTACTAAACTTTACGGAAACACTGGGGAAGATGGTCCAGCTCCAAAGAAGTAAAAGTCAAAGGTAGCAAAGAGGTCAAAACACATAAAGGAGAAACCAAGAACTACAGTGGGAAGGGAAACAGACATACACTGACCTCCCCACAACTGCTGAGCAGATCAAGAACAGAAGGATTTGAACTCAGTCTGTTGGCTCCTAGCCTAATTTTCTATTATATGCTGCTGCTTCCGACAATCTTGGTCAAGAGAAAGATGCCTTACTATTTCAATATTGCCCCAAATAATCTCTTTTTAAGTTGCTCTTGTTATTCAGACCGTTAAAGTTTCAATTTGTGCAAGTCACATGCTGCTTTGTTAACTGGGAGATCATTATATTTTTCACCAAGTGCAAATGCCTTCAGTGGCATGCAGGTCAATAGCATCCTACGCCCTGCTTAGTTTATCAACATGCAACACTTATGCACATGATGTAGATCCAAAAACTTGCACAATGAGTTTTGCTGCAGCATCTCAGTTAGTGGTTCTGGTCCTGAACTGTCAGAGAAAGGAATCAATCAATCTTTGTGCCTTTCTTTGGACTTTTGCTCTCATTAATCTGCAAAAAAGAACACGAGTAATTTTTAAGTTCAGACCTTCAAAAAGCTAAGTAGTGTGGAAGGATTACTTGGTTTTATTTACATGCAACAATCCTCCTAAGACATTCTCATAGGATGTTTACTTTAGTGCAGCAGTATGACATTTTTGACTCATATGTGCTTTTTTTGACTTCTATAATCTTCAAATATTTTTCTACTGAACTGCTGCTAGTAGTCAGTTCCAATTTTCTAATTATTCATTTTTATTTATTAACATTAAATGATGTTTATCAGTACCTAAATGTACCTCAACTATGAAAATACCAAGTGAAGTATTATCAAAGGCTTCATTAACCTCACCACATATACTTACAGCTTCTCCCTATACTCTTATTTATGTGCATACATTAGTGAAAGCAATGGCAACATGTATTGATTGTACTGTGGATTAGATTTTAATTATTACAGTTCATAGAATGAAGACATAATTAAGTTCATGCGATATACAACTGCTGTAGTTGTATATCGCATGATACACATTTACCTTCTTTGCAACATTTTCTGGAAAACCAGTTCTCTATGAAGTGACTCTGTTTTTAACCACCACGCCAAAACATAAAACTGTGTTCAAAATTCAGATGCTATACACCAAGTACATCTCCAGTGTGGACGTCTCAGGACGTTTTTGGAGTGCAGGGGCATCACCCATGTTTGCAAAGTGGTGGAGCTCAGGTATGGACACAGCTATCACCTACATCTGAATTTCTCACCTACAGAGCCAGCTATCAGGTGCCAGAATGAATTTGCAAGTGCAGTGACAGGCAGGCTTCGTGGACGAGTAAAGATAAGAAGTAGGTGCAAAATTTGCAGCAGATCAATGTGGACAGAACAGACATGCTATTTATCTTCCCAGAGCTCCTTGGAAAGGGCTCAAGACACCTTCAAGGGCATTTCCTCTTACAAGAGAGAAAGTGAGCATCTCCATGGCTAAACTCCTTAGTGATCTACAAAGGATTAAGCATTAGGGGGAAACAAGAAGAGCCAAAGTTCTGTAATTGATTTTTGGCAGAGAGAGGAGCACTCAAAAAACCACACAGATTTGGTGGTAGCAGCCAAAACTGATTTCTTAAATCTAGTGCAGCATGGAAGTATGAGAAGGGTGTAGACAGGAAAAGATGACAGCAAGACCACAGGGCAAAACCAGAGAGTAGGAGGTGGCTGCATGTGAAGAGAAGGAGAGGGAAAAGAAGGTAAAAAATATATTAATGTCAATTTTCTTTCCACAAAAGCCGTATTTTCCACTCAATTTTTTCCATTTTACTTAGCCTTTGATGTCAGTTAATGGTGTCTGTTCATTCTAGCAATAAATCTAACCCACAGTTTCTAGATCCCACTATTTAATGAAATTTTGAAACTTTGTCATTTGATTATTTGCACATTTCTCTCTGATTATTTGCAAATTTCTAGACAAGTATTTGTCTGTATGACATTCTGACCACTACATCCATCATAAAACACACTCTGGAGTAAGTGTAACAGTAGGTTTTGCTTGCCTGAACTTTTTTGAAATTGAAATGCAATGCCAAAAGAGGAGTCAACCTGCATGTGTACAATCATGAGACTACTTTAGCATCTTGCAAACATTTTTGGAAAGAGCAAAATTAAACATTTAAGCATGCTGATTAAGGCATTGATTCTGCAAATACTACCAGGCTTAATCCCTTTGAAATCAGAGGGACTATTCACGGTCAGAAAAGCTGTGCCTGTGAGTGAACATTTGCCTCCCTCAGCCCTTGAAAGTGATTGCAGGCAATATTTTTCTTCTAGATGGACAGTGCTCGCTTGTCGGTAGTCCACAGCTATGAAATGACATATATTATAATTGCAAAAATTATATAGGACTGCCCCTAATAACAGTCTGTAGTCAGTAATTGGCTCAGTGGTGAGACGAGAAGCGCTTAGTCATTCCATGAGAGGCACGCAGGAAATGCCGAGATGAACTGCTGTAATTAGACACGTATTATTAGTATTTATTAAAACACAACTAGTTACACTGGTTGCACTTACTCTGTAGGCAGACCTTTTGAAAAACTGAATAATCTAGCCTTAGCCGTGCAATATAGGCCTTGTTTACAACAGAAAGTTGTGCTGACCTAACTATATTCACACAGTTAAAGCTGTACATCTCCAGTTTAGGAGGAGCAGTATCAGAATAGCTTATTTTTCCTCAGCAGAAGGAAAACCAGTGGCCATGTAAAACACCTTCATAGCAGTATAAGCATGCATAATTTTAAATAGTACAATTAAATGGGTTGTAAAAATTCACACAGCTCAGATAACATAGTTAAATTGGCATATGATGTATGAAGAGACAAGACCCTCTATTTCACAAATAAATGTGAATCAATGAATCTCACCTCTCTTGCATGCAAGAAGGAGGAAGAGAAGAGAGAAGTGAAAATGGCCAGTGTTTAGGATAGAGCTGTTTATGCCTGAGCATCTTGTGACCCAACCAGCATTTGCAACTCAGTGAAATGCAATGTATTCATTTGGCGGCTGCCTGTAAAACTACTTGAACTGATTCTTTGAATAGGAATGAAGAGGGAATCGCTACAGCTGGAGGGAGAGAAGCTGCTCATTTAAGAAAACAGTAAAAGGTCACAAAGGGATAAATGTTTCTGCCAGCATTAATTTTACTGTAATGTTCCAGTTTCTCATCTTGAAAATTGAAGGGATTTTTCCTTGGTCTTCCAGTCAGAGAAAGCAATGCATATATATGAATAAGAAACGCACTGTATTACGGTGGAAACTGGTTTATACTTTCTAAAGATTTTTGTTTTCCAGTGATCACTGATGAGCACCACGGTGTTGGTGGACAGATGGCAGGACCAGGTGGCAGATGCTGGGTTTCTGCTTGGGACCCTACTTCTGGCCTGCTGTAAAACCTTTGGTAAATCACCTTCTCTCCCTGTGTCTCAGTTTCTTCCTTTACAAACCAAGAGAAGGTCAATTTGCAAAACACTTTGAGAAATAACCATGACAAACAAGTGCCATATGTTAGTTGGGTGGAATTGTTATTAGCTTCTATAACTTCTTTTCTTGTGTAAGTCTTTCTTTTACAAGGGCGTGTACTGATAGGACAAGGGGCAATGGTTTTAAACTGAAAGAGGGTAGATTGAGATTAGATATCAGGAAGAAATTCTTCACAGTGAGGGTGGTGAGGCACTGGAACAGGTTGCCCAGAGAAGCTGTGGATGCCCCATCCCTGGAAGTGTTCAAGGCCAGGTTGGATGGGGCTTTGAGCAACCTGGTCTAGTGGAAGGTGTCCCTGCCCATGGCAGGGGTGTTGGAACTAAATGGTCTTTAAGGTCTCTTCCAACCCAAACCATTCTGTGATTCTATGAAAAGCCACCATTAAAGACAGAAATTTCTGCTTCGATTGCTTATTAGATAATTTATTAATTTTGGATCCAAATCTGAATTCAGATTTCAAATGAAGTTGAAAGCTTCAAATTATTCTTCAGTTTCATATTACAGAAAATGCAAATTTTCATACAGAATACTTCAATAAAACACATTTTGTTCCTATTTATTATCTTGAGTATCCAAATGGACACAATTGATCTGCTCAGCAATGCCACCTCTTTTTGAAGATTCCCCTCATTGTGTATTTATAGAGAAATTGCTACAAGTGATTCCATTACCAATTGCTACCAGTAATCCCATTAGGCTGAATCACTGAGTAACCTTGTTTCTGACACTGTAACCATGTACGTCACATGAAGTAGTGAACTGAATGCATCATGCACTGGGTGGCTGCTGAGAAGGATATACTGAAAGTTAGGAAAAGAGAAAATAGTATACAGACATGAGATCTAACAAATCGAGCCAGATACTTGCTGTATCTTAGCAGTAAACTTACTACAATTAAACTGGAAAAAAAAAAAAAAAAGTTTTTATTTGCATAATTACCCGGTATGTGGCACATCTTTCACGTAAAGTCTTGAATATGGAAATAAAACTATTCACATGTCAAGGTATTTTCAAGATCAGAACCAATATCATAGAATCATAGAATGCTTTGGGCTGGAAGAGACCTTTAAGGGTCATCTAGTCCAACCCCCCTGCAATGAGCAGGGACATCTTCAACTAGATTAGGTTGCTCAGAGCCCCATGCAAACTGACCTTGAATGTCTCCAGGGATGAGGCACTCTCTGGGTAACCTGTTCCAGTGCCTCACCACCCTCATTGTGAAAAATTTCTTCCTTATATCTAGTCTCAATCCACCCTCCTTTAGTTTAAAACCAACAGGTCCATGTTGTTCTACTGAGAACTCCAGAGCTGAAGGCAGTACTCCAGATGGGGTGTCACAAGAGCAGAACAGAGGGGGAGAATCCCCTCCCTTGACCTGCTGGTCACACTTCTTTTGATGCAGCCCAGGATATGGTTGGCCTTCTGGGCTGTGAGCGCACTTCACCAGTTCATGTCCAGCTTTTCATCCACCAGTACCCTCAAGTTGTTCTCCACAGGGCTGCTCTCAATCCCTTTCTCACCCAGCCTGTATTGATACCTGGGGCTGCCCTGACAGAGGTGCAGGACCTTGCACTTGGCCTTGTTGAACTTCATGAGGTTCACATAGGCCCACTTCTCAAGCTTGTCTAGATCCCTTCCCTCAGGAGTGTCAACTACACCACTCAGCTTGGTGTCATCTGCAAATTTGCTGAGGGTGCACTCAACCCCATCATCTGTGTTGTTGATGAAGATAGTACACAGTACTGGTCCCAATATGGACCCCTGAGGGGCACCACTCATCACTGATCTTCATCTGGACATTGAGCCATTGACCACTACTCTGTGGATGCTACTATCCAGACAATTCTTTATCTACCAGACAGTCCATCTATCAAATCCATATCTCTCTAATTTAGAGAGAAGGATGCTGTGGGGGACCATGTCAAAGGCCTTACAGAAGTCCACATAGATGTCATCTGTAGGTCTTCCCTTGTCAACTGATAAAGTCATGCCATCATAGAAGGCCACTAGATAGGTCAACCAGGTCTTGCCATTAAATATTGTCAGGTGTTCCCACATGTAAGTTCCAGGCAGCAGGTTTTGTCACTGTAAGATCATATTTGGTGTTAGTTTTACTGCTTTAGTTCTGTAAAGGATCAAATACAAGTAGAGTTAAAATGGAATAAAGTAAACAGAAGCTAGTCTCAGCTGTTTGTATACTAGGTGTGGGAGAATATCTAGTCTTGCTTAATTAAAATTGTCTCTATTTTGTATATGCTAGCTAAATTTATGCATGTTAATTACACGTTTTATATTTGAAATGTTTATGTTAGGATATTTTTCTTGATATAGCACAGAAAATAATCTAAAGCATACATTTCAATAATATTATTTGTCAAATCATTTGATTTGTTTCATAATGGACTAGTCCTTTACTTTTTTTTTTGTACTTCCTGTACTCTACATATTAGTGTACATAAGAAATTATCTTTATATGGCAAAGAATCTTTCAATTTTAATAATACACTATTTTCTGCAAGATAGAAACTTCCTAGATACGAAAATCGTTTGTTCCACAATTCCTGGTAAATCATTCCAATATTTAAAGGTGTAGTCTTGAATACTGGTGACCCAGGCCCCATGGGCTTTATCAATATCAGTTTTACTGAGCTGTTCACCAGGATGCATGTCATGAAATACACAAATAGCTTTTGTCTTAACTGTCTTTTTGATATCATCCCAGCATCTTCTGGCCATTTCAAATCATGTTTGCTAGAGATGGGTTTGAATTAATTCTCCAAATTCAATGACTTCTTAGTTCAAGGAAGTTCTAAGGCAGGCTCTGATGTACTCCCTGCTCTTACCAGTTTCCTGCCTGTCTCCCTTTGTCCTGTCCCATACAATTATCTTAAAATCCTGTGCAAATTACGAATGCTTTTTAAAAAGCTCTATTTTTGCCCAGATTTGTATGAAAATGATATTGTAAACATGTGTATATGGATGACAAGAGCAGCCTCGGATCTTAACAGGTTGTGTTCTTCCTGTTCAATTAGTTGTAAATTGTATATCTTTCTGGCCCTAACTTAGGAAACCACTTTAACCTGTGACTAAATCCCACTGAAATCAAGATCTCAGCACATATTTAAGGCTTAGCCTACACTTCAGTGTTTGTTTAAAAAAGCAGCTTAACAACATGCATTCCTAAAGGAATATCTATCATGGTAAACCAGTATTTTCCTGTGACTGGGACACAGTCTCCAGGCAATCCACCAAAAGAGATCTAAGAGATCATGAGACACTGAAAAATGTATTAAATAAAACCGAGACAACTGAAATATTCAAATTTTGTGAGGTCTGACGTAGTAAGTTTGGTAGATCCACCCTTTCCATACTCTGCAGGTGAGTCTTGGCATTATCTCAGTGCTCCACAACTCACACCCCCTTATCATTCACCTTCAAGAATTCAGTCAATCTCTTGAAACACACATGGAAATGATGTACGGTTATACTGAGAAATGCAAAGACATATAATTCAGCACTCCTATCTGAAAAACCAGTATAATTTATAGACATGAACATATATTAGTATATACATGTACATTTATGGATTTCTGCTTTTCCTTTTATGAATCTGTGCAACAAACTGCAACACCAGTATTTTCTTCTTCCCAGAGGAGTAAGGGATTTGTACATGTTAACCAGGTAAACATAGATTCATCTCCGTATAGCGTCTTCTCTGACATTTTCTAAACTGAAACATTAGCTGCATCATTGTTATTCTGTGCTTTCTAGAAGTCCACAACTGAACCATCAGCACGCCGCAAATGGGAAACTATTAGAACCTTATATATATGCTATACCCTGCTGAAGTGTGGCAGACCTCACATGTTCCATCCCCAGGGTCCTTCCAGGGGTTTACAGGGTATGTTCCCTTCTGGAATACTAAATGCACCCCATATTGTTTAATTAATGCTTTACCTTCAGAATCAGGTTTTTCAATACAATATAAATATTCTGCTGTGACATCTTGTGGACTCCCTTATATTGTAGTGTAGAAATGACTTTTTTGATTATCTAATGTCACATGGAAAAGGGACCGAAAGTGAAAGAAACAACCCTTATGCAAGACGAAAGCAGTATTCATAGTTGTATGCAGTAAAACTTTCCCAAAGAGATAACTTAAATTATGAAGATTATTTTTTTCATTGGCATTACATTAATCTCTTAGCGAGACATTTAGCCACTGCAAAACAGTAACTGATATTGTCTGCAAATATGATACACTACCGTGGGTGTTGTGCGAGCCAAATACAGCCCACAAGACAATTCTTCTCGTAGCATCATTATCATCCTGTACAATGTTGGAGTGGAGATGAAAGGAAATGACTAATTCAGGGGGTACATGAATCTCAGGAGAAGTTGCTGCTTCCACATGAAGGAGTGGTTTGCCATCGCTTGGCAAGCAGGGACTGGAGCATTTGTCCAGCAGCCGCACCAAGGTTAAAAAAGTGGAGAACGCAGGTGCATGAACCTCTCATAAACCTTCTCAGCTCCTTCTGGGAATGGGTTGCTGCCGCAATAATATTATCACAAGAGCCTGTCTGTAGAGAGTTCTCCTGCTGTTGTGTGTGAGTGCAGAAATGTGTTGGTACAACCTCGCTATTTAGGTCTGGGAAGGCTGAGAGCCTGGTGAGACCAGTGGAAAGACTGAGCTTCTACTCAACAGAGCAGCATCACACTGTCCACTATGCCTGTGATGATGTACTCTTGACAGGTGATAGAACATGTCAACGTCCCTAGCTGCCATAATGTTTCCATTGCAATTATTTCTATGTATCTATTTATTGTGATGTTTTATCTTGTGGGTTTTAAATATGATGTATTAAAACATGGTGCAGGGTAATCCAAATGCAATCAGGCAAGTAACTGTAAAAGCCAAAATTAGGATACAGAGAACAATGTATTTCAAATGAAGTGGGAACAAGATTACTTGTTAGCTGAAAATAATGAGCACCTTCAGTGCCTTATGTGCATGCAAATGATAGGTGTGCCAAAGGAATATAATATCAGCTGACATTACAAAACCTACCACCATGAAATGTAAGAGAAGTGCACTGGATAACCTAATCATTACAGAATTAAAAGAAAATCCCCCCCAAATCGACATCACAAGCAGAGAAGCATGCTGATATAAGGTGCCACTGCATAATCGCAAAACCTGGCTGCCCCCAATGAGACATGCCTCGGGTGAATCCCTGAAATGGGATGGTGAGCCAGAAAAAGGTATGCAGTTAAAATGTTCTCTGCATCTATGGGTGAAAAACATTTAACAAATCATGGAAGCTTGTTATCATCTCACGTAACTATAGAAAGCAGAATAGTTGATGCAAACAATCACACGCTCAAAATTTGAAACCAATCAATGACAGAAAAATGTAAGCACTTATCATTGATTTTGGATGAGACCACTAACAGCAGTGAAACCCAGCAGTTATTAAATTTCAGCTGAGGTACTGCTAAGGTTTTCTTTGTAAAACAAATGGGGCAGTACTTTTAATGTACATTGGAAGTACTTCTTTCTACTACTAGCTCGTGTAACAGTTTTCAAAACTCCCTGTCACAAATAATGACAAGCAGTGATTGTCTAGAAAAGTCAGTTAATGAGCCTGCTGAAAAGAAATTGCAGCTGAATACCTCGTTTCCACTGCGCGATACATTACCAGACAGTTGGTGGTAAATCTATGAAACAAGCAAGATGAAGACTAGTATCATATCTATGGTTAACCTCATTCACACAGGAAATATTGCACAGACACATAGAAAATGTATCAAATATCCTAAGGAGCTGAATCCAAACTATGGAAATTTACCCCCCCATTCAAAAGTTGGGTGACTGTAAGCAGAGGAGCTGCCTTCTTTACTTTTCCAAATGTGCATGTCTTGAAGATGAGAGAGCAAATAACATATTTCAGTTAGAAGTGCCTATCTCTGTTTATTGGTCTTCCTACCAGTTTTGTAACAGCTCCAGTCTGCATGGTGCCTAAAATCCGAGAGAGCTATTCAGGTCACCTATTATCCATGGAAGAGCTTAAAATTTACTAGAGTTTCCACATCGGACTGCAAAAATTTCTACAAAGACCCTCACATGTACTTAAAAGTATCCCAAACTGAACTCTTAAAGCTGCAATTGAGAAAGAATTGCCTAAACTCATCCCCAGAGAGCCCATTCCCACACCTAGCATTCATGAATAGCACTGAATTCAGCTCAAAATCCATTTAGTGCTCCCAGCTGACATTAGCTCTCTTATCCCGCCTGCAGAGCGAGCTCTTCCAGAAGACTGCTCTAACCAGCAGTGTAGAGAATAGGTTAGGATGAGGTCCATATCCTCTCTCCTCTTAACTCTCAGTAATTCACTCATGAGATAGAGATAGTATTTACATTTTGCATTACAGAGTTGGGTAAACCACATACGTATAAACAGAAATAGAGTTTGATTTCTAAGACTTTTAGAATTTTCATTTCAAAGGAGTATCTTCAGTAACAAGATATAGGGAGTTTGGGTCTGGTTTTATATTCTTCCTCATTCCGCCTTTCCTTTCTGAGCAATAACCTAGTTGCAACAAGAGGGATGGAGTGGTCTGTATCCTAGGGCATTCTACCATTTGCTCATTCCTTTGGAAAATCAAAATCAATGGGTTCAACTTACTTAAGACTGAAAAGGTCCTAGAAGAAACATTTCTGTCTTCCAAGACAAATGCACAAGTCAACAGATTAGTGTGCACAGGGCTGCCACAGCTACGTCCTCCACTGCTACTTGCTTTCTCTGAAGACATAAAACAGTGTTTTGAACTCTGAAGTTATGTTTACAGTGGCATATAGACCAAGACCAGCACATGGACTTGAACATAGGACTACATAGTAATTGACTGTTAGCACAGTTGGCCAATAACAACTGCCTAGCATCATCTGGAGATAGCACATGCCAAGAACTATCCCTGACAGGAAACCTGGATGCAGCCACACTGGCTTCGGGAAGTGAGGAGAGAAGAAAGTGCAGTCACACAGATGTGAAGTGGGGGCCCCTCATGGCCCCTACTTGTGCAAATGTCTTGGTGTCCGGAGTTATTTCTAGCAAAGCATCTGCACATTCTAGCAAAGCAGATGCATCTCTGAAAGTATGCTCCCAGGAATAAAAATCTGTAAAAGCAAAGTATTGCAACAAGCCAGAAAGCAATGCCCTGGGTTGCCAATTCTTATTCACCGCTGTGAATATTGACATTGACATTTAGGAAGAAAATATTTGTTCTGAGAAATAAACTATTCTCTTATTTAATGATACTAGATTCGGTTTACCCCTTTAACAAATAAAGTCCAAGTAATCCATCTTGTAGGATTATACTCCCGTCTGTGGTCTGTAGTTGTGGCCCAAACCTGGCATCTAATATTCTCCTCTGATACACCACCTTGTGTAGCTTGAGTAGCTTGGTCTTTAGTGCCTCCTCTTTGTGTTATCTGATCACAGTAGGTTCATTATTTAGCTCTATCACCTGGGCCTACAATCAGCCTCACAGGAAAACAACGTTGCTTTCTTAGGGGAAATTACCTCTGTCTTCCCAGGAAAAGCTGGCTGGGTCTACACATTTAACCATTCCCTTATTTCATGACCTCTTCAACTGTTGAAATGTGTGGGGTCTTTTAGCATCAAGACAGCAATTTTCATTCAGACAGTTAAAGCTGTGCCTGCATTTTTGTCTCTTGGCGGTTGATACTGAAATAGTATCAAACTCAAAAGACATACCTATTTCAACACAAAATCCTAATAAAACAGAAAACAAGTAGTTTTCATCTCAACAGAGATAACTTTCTTGAGAGAAAACACTTTTGTAATATAAATACATAAATTGGCCTTGGAAAATGAGAGAGGTTTTTTCCCATTAACAAGTTCCTGTGAGTAACTCTTCAAATGAGCATCTAAATATCGCTCAGTTAGAATTACAGGCCAAAATATCATGAAAGATACTTTAGACAGCGCATCAGTGTAGTTGCAAAGTATTGCAATATTAGCTACTTCTTGACAGAAACATATCCTTTCCTTCTCTCGTGCTGCTCAATGCTTTCTATTTCAGGCTGACAGCCCTGTAGTCAATCACACCAGCTAGAAATCTCTCCATAGTGCAGTTACAGGTTGGGAAATGCAGGTACTAGATCTCAGCATGTGTTTCCAAATAGGTTTTTTCTAAGATCAAAACAGTAATTTTTTTGGTTGGGATTCAAGACTCTTTTTAAAATGCTGCTTTTGTCATACTCGATTTTTTTCCCTATTCTTTACGTGCTCTTTGTAACGGCTGCTGGTATTAATCAGCCACTCTTAATGGTTCTTTGCTATTTATCGAATTATTTTTTTTTTAATGGCAGCACTTCCCAGCTTATCAGTTCTGTCAGAAAGCAGCAATGGCTATTTTTCCTTCTACTCCCACACAGATAAAACAGTTAGTTCACACACACAAAAATATACAGAATAAACATACGTTTATTACAGCCTGTAAGTCATGCATACAGATTCCCTTAGCTGCCACAGCTTTCAGAACGTTTGGGGTTTTTTTTTAAGCATCTGAAAACATGCACTTTTTTTGCTTTGCAGTTTTTTACCATGCGATCAGATAAGAAAGGTTTTTTGATAAGTCAAAACACAATGTCAAAGTGCCAGGACAATAACCATTAATACACAAAGGATCTTTTATTTTACTAGGGTCTGCAACAGAATATCATGTTAAGAAAACGCTGATGCACTGGATGAAAACAATAATACCTTCAATGTAATTACTTTAAGAACTTAATACATTTTCATGTGTTTCTTTCACTTTTTGTTTCATACAGATCACTAATAAAGATGGAATGTCTTTTTTAGTATATTAATTCCAAAGTCTGTGGCCAGATCGTCAGCTACTATAATGTGATCAACTCTGCTTTTAGCATTTTCACTGACTGAGATTACGGCCAATATGTGGAAAAAAAAAAGCTTGAAGGAATTAGTGTGGAACAATAAATGTATTTCTGACAAGTAAGGCAAGGATTGGATGCTGATGCTGCAGGCTACTCAAGGATGGTTAATTGTATTCATGAACTATTTGTAAGACAGCAAGCTGCCAAAGCCTCAGACATTTCCAACATGGTAATTCTGGAATGCTGTAGTAAATAGGAAAAAACAGATGTCATAATGTGTTTCATCTAGTTTAAAACTTAACATGTAATTAACTTAATGGCTTGACAATAGCTGATGTAGCAACAAATATAATGCAATTAAATTAGTACCTCATTATGACATCAAATTCTTCTACATATGCATTAGAAAAAAAAAAACAACAGATTTTGAGATATTAGTATATTTTATGGTGACTAACTGTCCTTAAAATGCAATCACATGTAATACTTGCTTTGTATTCATCACTTTTGGAAATTATTTCATTTTTATAACACTGTACTTTCCATAGTCTTTCCATTACACCACTAGTTAAAGCTGTTCCTCGGTTTATTGTTTCAAATGCTATATCTAGGTACTTGGACTTTACATTCATTATGTAGTATAAAGCTTTCATTTTCTTTATCTTTTGTACTGCTTGGCTGTTTGTCCAAAGTGGTGTAGGCACTTACTGCAGTTCTTTCACATCTTCTCTGAGTATTTCTTATGGGAGACCTCAGGTGGTCTGTTTTATGCACACAGAAGCATGTTGAGACAGAGTCCTGTCCACGTATTGTTTTGGACTTCCCAAAGGTTTCTCCAGGTATTATTAGGGTGTCCCAATTGTTAATGCTGCAGGATGAAAAAGGGTAAGAGTACACTGAAGCAGAGTAACTTTTAAAAAAATGTAGAGTCCCAAAGAAATACCAACACCAAGCCCAGACATTCTTGTTGCAGAACAGCACTGCCTGACCTGCAATTTCTACGACAGTTTCCTATGTGCAGTTTCTGTCCAAAGAAAGCAAAAACCCATTCTGAGGTCATAGTTATAGAGTTGTATTAAAAAGAAAACAATTTTTCTTTGAATTATGTAACTGATTTTTCAAGTCACTCAGATCTTCCAAACTCACGATGCTAGCACATTCCTATTAAAGATCTCAAAACCTGTTGGAGAGAAGTCTGAAAGGAAAAAGGTCAAACTGTGGCCTAATGCAGATCCTACTAAAATTTAATGTTACTTTCCATTCACTGCGGTAGATGAGGTCCTTGATGCTGACAACAAAGTGGCTCTCTGATGCTGTGGGTATCTACAGCTTGCTTTTTCACTGTGCAGCGATATTATTAGGAAAGCGGGATCAGTAAAAAGGAATCTGAAACCTGATCTAGTGCTGAGGAATGCCTTTTCAATGTGTCATTTGAACCTAGTTATTACTTCTGAGAGGTGTGAACGTTTTGCATCAGTCTTTGCTCAAAACCAGAAATGGACCGTGAAAAGTAGTTAAAAAGTTATGCAAGCCTTCATGCAATTAAGTAAAGTAGTTTCAAACAGATAATTATATAGTTCTGAAGCTGTACGTCAAGATAACCAATAAAACGCATCATGTATCTCTTGGATGTTCCTTGTTTCACCTTACATTATGGTCTATCCATTTTCTGGATTTTAAAAATAGCTATGAATTTATGTATATATTTAGATTCTGCACACTCAGATGATTTTTTTTGTTCTTAAACTACATTTATTCCCTCATGAAGACTGCTCTATCTCAATTTCTAAAACGCTGAATGGGCAGATTGTTTCTATCAAGCATTTCATATGAATGGTTTACGAAGTGTGAACAATAGAGGACTGCCTAATGATTGGTTATCATGACTTTCAAAGTTAACTGATACAGAACCCCTGCTCAGGGAAAATCAGGGCGGTTTTATTGCACCTAGCAGGAAATTTTAGGGAATATTATAAACTGACCAATTTTAAGGATGCAAGATGGATGGCTGACAATAAAATCTTACAAGCCCTGGCTATGTAATTCTGAACTGCTGTGCAATTCCTCCTTCAGTATGTTCCTTAATAAGAAAAAATATTATACTGTGAAATTGATACATTTTTAGAAATTTACTGGAGACCCTTTCCAGCAGGGATCAGAATGAAAAACGGAAACAGTGGTACTTGCTGAGGCTGACAGCTAAAAGCACAAGTCCATCAGTTACTCAGATGTGGTTTAGCATTCTTTTCAACACAGATCATTTAGCCTTGATTTTCCAACCAAGTGCTGTCACCTATAATGTGCATCCACCTAGTTCTTGCTGTGTGTAGGTTGTCACACTGGGGCAACAAACAGCGTTCCCATAGTGAACTTCCATCTTTGATAGCAGTTCAGAAAGGAAAAGCTGCTGATTGGAGTTAGCATGCTCTATCCCTACAGCTTTTTGGAGGAAAAGTTCATTAGCTGCTTCGCATGCCAAGGGACCAGCTGTCCTTCAGCACATGGAGCAGCTCTGATTGACCAGGAGGACAAGTGGGAAATAAGCTCACAGCAGTGCCAGCACGGCATATGGTTGTGTACCAGCTGTTTCTGAAACGCTTGCCAAATGGAGATCAGAATCAGGTTGGCTGCTAGGAAAATAAAACCCAACATAAACCAACAAGCAAACAAAAATTTCCACTGTCAGGATTCCTGAGATCTGACCACAAAACCAGAACTGCCAATCTGAAATGTCACACAGCAACTATGTGAATATTCAGAATAATCTGTCATTGGCTTGCATGCTCTGACTTGCTCCATTAGGAGAACACTGATGTTCTGAGCATCTGTCCCTTCTACAGAGCTTTCAGAGAAAAAGAATTTGTAGAAAGGGTGAAATAAGGCAAGTGAATTCATATTAGTGATATACGTTACTAATACATTGAGAATACGCTCAGAAGACTGAATAGAGATTGATTTAAATTGGTGCCAATTGTTATTACAGACAAATCCCAGGTGCCCCACATTTTAGTATATTTTATTTCTACCTTGAAAAGGGGAATTCAGACTCTGAGCTCATGAACAAAAGGAGATTTGATTGCGACTGGCGCAAGTTGCATTACAGTGTTGGTGAAACGCTTCTAATAAACCAGTGGAATGACTCAGCAGAAAACAGTCAGTAGGATTTTTTTCCCCAAAGCTTTTCAGTTTCAGCTTTTTGTAACAAGAAAATAACTTGAACAGTAAGTAAACGGTTCAGAGAACAACACTGTCCTTCTATCACTACTTTTTAGTAGTTTAAAGCACTATTTTCTCTTTAGAGCTTTCCCATAACACTCCTTCAAAGCCAAACTGATCAATGGCACGTTCATATGACATCAATTACTGCTTCAGCAGCATTTAAGCGAATGTTGGTAGCTCATGTAGCTACAGAATCCTGCATATTTAACTTTTGGCTAGCCTAAATTAAATTTATGACTAAATTAGGTGCTAGGGATGCTCAAAAAAGGCAAGCCGTAGCTAAAACAAAAATAAGAGCAGTGCTGCTCCTGTATCAGGAAATGAATATATAGGTTGGGAGGCAGTGGTTACTATCTTGGCTTGTGTTTCTTTTGAGACGTTATTTTTATATACAGGCTTAACTTGTCAAAAGGCCTAAATAGGACTGCATCCGGGGTGGGTGGCGGGGATCATCTTTTCAAAGATGAGCTCGGTTCCAGTGACTGAAGATGTTGCTCACACAAAAGAAACAGTGTTAGCCAATGTAGATGACATACCGCATTTTGGAACGCTAGGAGCCACGCATTTAGCAGTGAATAAAAGGAATAAAACCCTTAGGATTATGCACAGACATAAGACTTACTTTGACATCTGACATAATATTGACTTTCCGTAGACCTGTATGGGTTCATGTATTTGAGCAATGTGAGGTGCTACTGTACACCTGAAAAGGACATTGTTTTCCCAATTACGCAGCTTAATTAGTACCTTGGTGTGTCTCCTTTGTCATATTTTCAGTCTTATAGTGGCCCATTTTCACCCATCTACTACGCTAAAAATGTTGCTCTTTCATTACTCTACGGTTGTGTAAACAGTCCTGATTAAGGTGGCATTTAATCAACTGGAATAAAATTCTCCCGGCTCCTGAGGAGATCACCTACTAAAACTGACTTTCAACGCCATCAGTCTTCTAAAAGATGACTTTCCTTCCAGACGGGCTTTCATTTAGCAGCAAAATAAACTTTATTTGCTAGCCTTGCCCTTAGAGTCGTTATGGATTTCAAAAGGACCTCGCATTACA
>NW_009629587.1:0-5991 GCF_000690535.1 Cariama cristata
TAGCCAGGTGGGTGTTGGTCTCTTCTCGCTGGTAACTATCAATAGGACAAGAGGAAACGGTCTCAAGTTGCTCCAGGGGAGGTTCAGCTTGGATATTAGGAAGAACTTCTTCACTGTAAGCATTGGAACAGGCTCCCCAGGGAGGCGGTGGGCTCACCATCCCTGGAAGTGTTCAAAAAACGTTTAGATGTGGCATTTCAAGACATGGTTTAGTGGGCATGGTGCCATTTGGTATACGGTTGGACTTGATGATCTTTGAGGTCTCTTCCAACCATAATGATTCTATGATTCTATAAATGGTATATGGTATTGCAGTAAACATCCTAAAGTACTCTTTTGACCCAAGACTAACAGTATGAAGAATATTAACATGGGGAAGAAGATGAGGAGGGAATTATGTGCCTAACTTAATTGTAGCACTGGTGAAATAACCCAATTAGAATAAAACAGTAAGATTACTAAAACACACACATATGTCCTGATGTTGGGCTGCACCCAAATACTGTGCTTTCCAAAATGTACCTTGATAATGAAACGTGACATGTTACCCATTTCAAAGGCATAGCCAAACAGAAGCTGAGCCTTTTCACAGTGTACAGTGTCATCTTTTGCTATCTGCTCCTAAATGCGGTGGGTAGTGAGTGGCATTCATGTTGAATACAGGGTATTTCTCCTAACACGGCTTAGGTCAATCCAAGAGATTGCTCCTACTGAGGTGAGATCCCATTTCTTTTACATGCACCCCCACACACACAACCCCACACACTTCCTTCTATCACTTACCTTGCATCAGATCTGGAGCTTACTAGACGCCTCCCATCTGAGCAGACTCAGCTTATTAATCAAGTCATCAAAAAAAAAAAAAAAGAAGGAGGTGATTTTCTGATAAATTAAGAGATTGAATCAATACATAAAAGGGACCTTTCACTGCACAGAGAAGTTCACAAAAGCACTAGGCACCTGGTGTGAACAGAAGAGTTCTCTCATTTTCAATAGTGATAGCCATCACTGGTTATGTAGTTCTCATTGTCCAGTGGTTCTCATCTGTATCCTTTTATTAGTACAACTTGTCATTGGTTTGTCTTGTAAAGTCTTTTTACAAAGTTTAAAAATAAATTTAAGAATAGCACTTTTCTGATTGATTATTTTCAAATTAAAGGAGTTAAACTGCCTGAACAATATGGGAGATACTGTTAAGAAATGTGATTAACGATAAGAGACTCACACCCTACAACCAGAACTGGGTAATAGGAAGCTAAGTCCTGTCATACTTGTAGGCTGTGCTTCTCTGCTTTCCAGTTTAAAAGGCATTCTGGGAATTCCTACATTCTTTAGAAAAAGTACTGCTAATAGTATCCAGCTGTAGATGGAGATACCTTTTTTCTGTTCCTTTTTTGGTGAGAGAGATGTCATATGAATACACTTTGAATTTATACAGAAATTAAAAGAGCCGCTGTGAGCTTCCCATCTTCCCTAACATCCTACAACCCCAGCATCCTTGGGCTCCCTGTCAAATTGCTGTAAACACTCCTACGTAATAACAGTTACTGTACCTTGCAACTTGGCTGCTTATTTGCCATTGCATCCACACAAAGAACTTGGTAAGCCAGAAAAGAAGAAAAAGGAAGGCAAGCTTACAAACAGATGGGATGCTGACAAGGCACTAGTAGCATTGAGTATACTTTGTAAGACCTCATAAGACTTAACCAAATGATTTCAGGACCTTGCCCCAGCATTTCCAGAAGTGACTGCATTCCGCTACGCCAAGGTGAAATGAAACACAGGTTAGGTCTGACAGCTATGGCAACCAGCTCTCATGAGTGTCACCATTGGACACTCATCAGGTTTATAGTAGTCATCAGACTACGCTAATTGGCAGCGTAAGAGCAAATGGCAAGACGTGGTTTACAGTTTATGAAGCTGTAAAAGAGTCTACACCAGTCTGTTGGCATGAACCTGCCTTACATATTTATCTTCCTTTTGGGGTAGGAGGAATGCTGCAAAAAAAAATTCTTGAATGACTTGTAGTTGTTTTCATATATCTTGTAAGAAAGAGTTTTTACGTTAATTTACAGATAGTTTTACAAAGAATGAAATTCAAGTGATTGAGGACCTGACTGGCAAAATAAAAACTCCTGTAATGATGAAGTCCATTTTCCCCACTCCAGCCAAAACGGTTGAAAGGCACTTCAGGCATTTTAGGTTACTACTTTATGTAAGTTCTTTAGTAAATGGAAATCCTAACACTAAAACTGCAATTTCAATAGATAATGTGTGTGGATCTAGCAGCTTGTTGCTGCTGCTTCTCCTTTTCTCATTTTGAGACACTCCCACCACTTACTAGACCTCGTTGTTAGTTGATCAAACTCATTAACTAAGCAGAAAACTAATCCAGAAAAAGAAAGATATTTCCAGCACAATTTGCAAGATTAAATAGTTTATCATCCAAGGAAGGAGGAGGAAAGTCACAAATGAGAACAGGAGAAAAAGAGATGGAAAAAAGAGAAGGAAATATAAAGTTTCCTCTTTCTTGACAACAGCGAGATACTGCAGTGCTAGGGCTAAGACTATTCATGTCTTATCAACAAATAACTTAGAATTAACTTTAAAAAAACTTGTAATGCTGAATTATGTATCAATACAATATTATGATACAGTAGGACACTAAAGCTAGTTTTCCCAAATAATAGAGTACTAGTAAAATCTAATACCCCAAGTAGCAGAAGAGGAAGATACTAGTCATAACTGGCCTTGCTTAGTATTGCTTATTATATGGTTTGTTTTTAAAAAGGAAGGATTATAGTTATTTCTGTAGAGACCCATGTGCAATAACATTCATGCCTATGGTTTTGAAGAAAAGAAAGCTTAATCACTGCCATTATTTTGATTCACAGTATTAGAATATAAAAATGGGAGCTAGTAAGTAGTTTCTATGTAAAGATACATAAAACCAGAAGACTAAATGTAAATAAAGAGTGCACAGTTGTGCTTAGTGAGATGTCTGACTGGTGTTTCTACCTATGAGAGGGAGAAAAGAAGATGAATGTGATTAAGCAAAGGAAATAGCAGAGCAAGGGGAAAGCTTCTTTAAAAGAAAACTTCGAAGAAAACAAAAGGGAAATCGAGACAGCAGAGGAGAACCGAGAAACCAAAAGAAGCAGAAAAAGGTATATAATGGGAAAAAATTAAAGAACTGAGACAAGGATAATTATAATTTGCAGAAGCTATACTCACTGAAATGCATTGATGCCTTCATTTTCCCAGGTCAAGCATGGAAGGCAAGTTTTTTAAATCGTCTCATTTCTAGGATTCTGCCTGCTGCCATATGGTGTAGCTGCTGGTTGCAAGCCTGAACAGAGTTTGGAGGATGGAATGCCAATCTGCTATTCCTGCACAAAAGCACTAATTGAAGGAAAAAAATGCTTTTATAGCAAGTAACTTTCTTCCCTGTTTGGCAGAGTTTATGCCAGAAGGAAGAAGGATTGGAAAAAATTTTTCAGTATACTTCCTGTTATCCTGGGTAGATATGTACAAATATTAAATCCCTTTCTTGCCTAGTTGATTTCTTCACCTCTCCCCATTATCTGTTTGTAACTCATGGCAATTTTTAGTACTTTTTCTGGCTGTTTATTTTTTGTCACCTCTGACAGCAACCTCTCTTGAGTTATGAGAAGCTGGAAACATTTTGTTTCATTGGGCTTTGGCACCAATTCTTGAACTGCTTAACTGATCTAGAGGGCTAAAGAGAGGTAGGACGACATAACCATGTCCCTTACAGAAGAATACAAAGGTATAAAAGTGTGGGAAACAAGTTGCACTTTGCACAAGACCATCATGGGAAGGGAGATACTCAGCTTCTTATTTGTGGGGGAAAAAAAAAAGATGTTGGTAACTGTCTACAAAGAGGAAAATGTTCTATTGCATATAAAGTAAAAAGCAGTGGTAGTGTGTACTGTATTTTAATATGGGAGTGAAATGACTGTTAGAATATGAGTTATTGGAAAAAGCATCTGACCTATGGAAGATAGGATAGTAATGATTTCAATTTTTGAGATTCTGAGATTTTCATGGAGTAGAGAGGTAACTTTGCTAATAAACAGAAATATTCGTATCCCCTACTAAGTACCAATTCTCTATCTATTTAACTAAAAATTGAGGTCATTCAACAGTCCTGGATAAACCAAAAGCACAAAATATTGGCCACATTTCAGAACAAAATTGACCAAGTTTGAAAGGCAGTCAGCATTAACATAGTGCTTTTCAGTGATGTTATTTCTAAAAGCAGCTATGAAACAAATGTTTCTCAGAGTGTTTATCGTTATTTTTGAAACTGGCATGGTATCCATTACAGCTCTGTGAACTATTTTTATGTTTCTCTGAATCAATGCAAAGTGGCACTCAAATTTAACATTCTGTTCTTTCACAAGCCCTAACACATGCTGATAGTACTTACTTACCAGGGAAGATGGCAGATCCCCTCCCACCAAAGCCCTCCCTTGCTCCATCCCAACAGCCTTTCCATGGCCCTTTAGCTCCCTGAAGCCCTGTAAAACTGGCAAAGAGGAATACTGAGATTTATCAAAAGGCAAGGATCATGAAGAGGGTTAGGATTTATTCAACCTGTAACAAGTGTACAGGAAGTAGTTTACAACCCAAGAGCATTCTGCTGCTAAATCCATTATCGAAACAAGTTCGCCAAGTTCAGAAGGGCAGACGAGCTTATAGTGAAATATGATTGGATCATAGAGCAGGAGGAGGGACAGACACAGACATGGGGGGATGGGGGAACACAAGGGAGATTAGATTTTACATTAACTTTTTACTTCTGGTAAGAGTTTTTCGTTAAGTTCTGTGTTAAGTACAATCATCTGACTGACAGTACGTTGGCCTCTATTGGGTCTTTCTTAAGCAAAAAGGTTATGAAGAATCTTATTCATGACAAGTGGAAAAAGAAATACCAGTTTTACATTATTTGCTAGTGAATAATTTACTTCATATTTTATGGGGCAGCAAGTAAATTTATGCAAATGGTTAAGGTACCCACAGGGAGAGTCGTGAAATGTTTTGTGTTGTTGTCAAGGATGTATCTGCATTGACTTCTGAATGGAACTAAAACCTCAGATGAGTAAAATTATTTTAGAAGGAAATAGAATCCTTAAAGCTGTGATTCTCAGATTTTTTTTTAGTTAAACAGACTGTTGTAAATTCTCTATTCACGGGACAACCATCTATTTTGGTGAACATTTAATTTTTGCATTCATAAATTTTACTATTCATATGTGTTTTCATAGATCAATTACTCTTGCTTTACAAATCGTTATACTGCTTTGAAGCGTCTTAATTCCATGCAGTTATTTCAGGTCTCTTCATCCATTGTCCATTTCATTTCTTCTATTATTTTCTGCTTAGTAGTTACTGAAACGTTCAGGCTAGCTTATAAATAAAAGTTCTTAATGTGGCACATATTACCTGGTACTGGTCAGAAATTTAAAATGAAAGGTAATAATTTTTCAGGTTCTAACCATTTCTTAATAATTGGTGACCTGAGTTTAATTCTTTGGTTATTTCGTATATGACTAAAGGAGTTAATACAGTGAGATATGACCAGGGAAGCAGAAAGAATCTATTCTTTGTATTTCATAGCCATTATTGCATTTTATTACTTTAAGAGCTTCTGAGTACCGAGTCCCATTTAACAGTGCATATTGCTTAACTTGATTAAAAATTGCTTAGGCAAGAAGATACAGACTGTATTAGTCAATGCTCCTTGCCCAGTGTTTTCCCAAAAGTGAGCCTAGACTGTTTGTAAAGACATATTTCTGTCTTTTAGTTATATCCTAGAGTTGATGTTGGTCAACAGAGGGCAAGCAGTAAGAAGGGTCATGGGTTTTTGTTTCTGGAAGCTCCTTATGATCCCACGGCAGAGGTTACTGTGGTGGCACACCATTTTAGAAAGCAGTTGTCATTCAGATGAGGAAGTGTGATTTTGCT
>NW_009629587.1:6008-11427 GCF_000690535.1 Cariama cristata
AGGCTCTGTTTCTGGTTTATGTTAACCTTAATCAAGTAGAAAGTAGAGGTGGGTTGATCCTATTGTTTATTTCAGCTTTTTAAAAAGATTGCCAAAGACAGAGTTGCATAATGCCATTTTGCAATTGGTAAACGTAAGCACAGAGAAGATGCATTTTAAATATTTGCACTTAGGCAGGCTAATATATTATCACTGTTAGAAGATGGTGATCTCTAATTTTCTTATTACTGCAGTAATAAATTAACAGGCTGCTCTTAAATAACTCAGTGTCCATTGGAAAATTAAGATACACATTTCAGATTAATCCATGCGTAACAGGTATAGTGTTCTGTAAGAGCAGGTGTAATATGAAAATACATAATTTTCAGATGCCAGTACTATAGATATTCCAACTCCTTCTTGCTTCTGTTCATCTATTAGTTAGCATTTTGCCATGTCATTCTTTGAGAGAATGGCTGTAATGAGAAAATTATATGAGATAGTACATACTTTCTTTGTCATCATTATGTTAAAATACAGTTAGCATTCCTATGTTAAAAGGAATGGTTAGTAGCATCTGAGATTTCTCAGCTTCCCCCATCATCATATACTGCCATACTATTGTAATTAAAGCTTAGGTATACTGCTAAACAAGATTAAACACTGAAAATAATGAAATGAAGATTTAGGATTTCCTTTGCAGGTTTAATATAGCCTCAAGACTTATGCATTAGAATATATTTTTAGAATATTTAAAGTCACGCATGTCTCCCTAGGACACATACCTTATTTAGCAAATAGGTAGTTATTTGATTTTTTTTTTTCCTGGCCTCACTGGTACACTTATTATTATTCCTAACTCCTCCTCAGTTCCTTTCTCTTATTCTTCACCACTGGTCAGTCCTGTCTCAACTTCTGCTCTCACAGGTTGTTTATTGCATGACCCTCCTTCCAAATAAACCATGCTGACAGTGACCAGCATTTCCTATCGACTGTGGTCTGTAAAGTAGATATCCCAAGCTGCATTTTTCATCTTCCTGCTGCAGTCTGCCTTTCCAGTTGCTCCCCAAAGTCTAAGCATTGTTTCTCCTTCACCTGAGTCAGGATTTTGCCTCACTATACTGCATTAAATAACAAATTTCTGAATTAGTTGAGGGTCATTGTCATGTTAAAGAGTCCTGTTAAGAGGCAAAGTATGTTAATGCAGCACTGCACTGAACCAACATTACTGCATGGCTGTTTGGCCAGAGCTGCAGACTCATGGCTGCACAAATCATGTGCAATCCCTCAGGGACTGAGGGAGCATAAATGGATAGTAAGTCATGGTCAGATCATGCCATTGCAAGGTACAGCATGCTTACTATACCTGGGATGTTTAGAGGAGGTATGTCTGAGTCCTAAGAAGCCTCTAGTAAGTGTACGTGAACTGATCCTTTAAAAACTTGTATTTTGGCCATGTTTGGTAGTTTTACCTTGCATTTTTTTAACAGAGGTGGCAAAAAGATATCTAATACCAGAAGTAGGCCATTGCAACATTTCAAGCTTTTTCTAAGTTACATGTTAACTAAGACATTATGTAACATTAAAGTATTTATTCAGTTTTGATTTCAGAGCCAGATTCTTCAGTGCTCATTTGATCTTGGTCTATGTTTAAGATCTCACATAGCTGTGTTCATTAGGAGTTTGTAAAATATCAGATACTCCAATCAATTGCAAATGTACTTCAGGAAGAGAGCTGAACCAACCTTAGCAGCTGCTGGTCGGTCATCAGAAGAATCAGTTCCACTTCTTTCACTCCTCTATCTGGGTTGTGCAGTCCTGCTTCCCACCTTGTACTGACTGTGATATTCATGTTCTGTGATCTTTGTGGGTCAGCTAAACTTACTCAGCCAAGAAAAACATTCCCCTTTTTAGGCTGGACTTGGTTTAATGAAATCTTAGATTGGTTCAATCAGAAAATTAAACTTCGTATGCAGTTATATAGACAAATCTGTGTATAGTCAGACTATGATCAAACAAAATGCCATAACTGATTATAGACCACCTAGAACCTGATAAAAAGTATGTTTTGATGGAATCGCTTATTTCATTTGCAGAACTGGTTTAAGCAATCTCTTCAAATCATGAATCATTACAGCTCTGGAAGCAGCAGCCCTCTTTAAGCAGCTGAGGACTCAGACACTCCCCTAGAAGTTGTGCAGTGTAAGGAACTGAAGGATTCCTTCTTCCCAAGTCTTTTGAAAAAGGAAAGAGGTATACCCTTATTGGAGCTTCTGTGGTTTATAAAGAGGAGTTCATAAACCTTTACCTCAAACAGAGCAGAGGAAAATGGCTTTGTGATTGATTTGCTATTGCTAAGGGATCTTCTTCAAACTCTGGAAAAGACAAAAACCCTGAAAGATGAGGAGCTGTGACCTGATCTTGCAGAGGGGGGAGGATTTTTATTCAATGTTTTTCAAGATAACGTTTGGTTTTATTAGTACTTGTTGTACTGCAAATCCAGACAGATATCTGGGATCTGAGATTTTTTTTTGAAAGAAAAGCTAAGTTTTTGCTGAAGCTGCCATCTCAGCAGTTTGTATTGGTGTGCTATCTGAAATACAAACAAGGGTTATAATTCCATTTCTAATTAAAAATAACAAAATAAAACCCCATGCACATGCAAAAGCGAGTCTTCTGAAAAACAACCTTTTAGACTTCCTGAATTTTCAGAATCTGCATACTCTGTTGCATAATACCTTTAACTCATAGATAAGAATAAAAGAGGACAGATGTTTATTTCCCAGAGGATATCTCAGTACCTTGTTCTCATGATACACCTGTTAGGGTCAGCCGTATACAGTTCTCTGTGCCAGAGAGAACTTTTTTATTGCCTAATAAAACTAGATTGGGCAAGAGAAATTCTTGCAATGCAATGTCTATTACATAGGTATTCGTAACAGATAACATCTACTGATACAAAGTATTTGCATAGGCAATGCTCTAATCATATAGCCGTATTTGGTATTTAAAAGCCAGTGGACACCAATAACATGATAAGAAGTTTAATGTATCCAGTATTAAGTAACTGAATTTGCATTCAAGATCTATCAAGCTTACCTTTGAACCAAGTTGAAAAAGAGCAAGTGACGAAAAGAAGGAGTAGAAAATCACCCACTCAGCCACAAATCATTCTGACTTTGTAAGAAACCTAGTATAGATCCTCCTGGCCTTCTCCTTTGGAAGGTCTACAGAGGACAGTGGTAGGCATTTGTAAGCATTGACAGTAGATTTTGACAAATACATCTGTTAGAAATGGCAGTGATAACAAGGGGAAAAAAAAAAAAAAAAAAAACAGAACACATATTCCATTGTAATTCTACAGTTTTCAGGAAGGAGAGGTGTTTGCCATGGAGATGCAGCAGCAACAGCCCTCCTGCCTGGCCATGTGTCACAGAGATGTATGGCACTTCAGTTAGTCACAGCATGAGGGAGCAAGGTGGCAGAGGGAGAACAAACCAGTGATGTTTGGAGTTAATTCCCTTTATCTCCTCTGTAGGTATTCCCAACTCCAAACATAAAAGGACATGGAGTAAGAAAAAGATTTAACTTGTATTGAAGGGTTAAGAGACTTTTTGGGCCAGAGGACTGGAATCATTCAGGAATTTTTAAAATAACCTAGAAGCCTGTGGCCTGAGTCCCTGCCTAACCAAACTTTTTTTCAGTTGTTACAGGAGAAAGTCAGGGCCCAAAGTGCACATGTAGGACCTACTGGCCCTGAGCAGCCTCACCCAGGGCACCCACACACTGCTAGGGTCTCCATTTCACCTCAGCCCCAGGCCCTCAGCTATCTTGCTGGAGTGCTAGTCTCCAGACTAGTCTGACCCTACTGTCTAGATGGACCTCAAGCCTACACAGTAGCTAGCTTGTCTTCCAGACGGGTCCCTCAGGTGTCCGTTGCCCACTCTCTATAGCCTTGTCTGCTGAATGGACTTCAGATTCAAGCTGAAACTATGTGGCTAGTCCTATCTCTGGTCTCGTCTCCTTTTGCTCCTGCCTGGAGCCCCTGTATGGATCTGGTTCATCACTTGCCTGGGACTGTCAATGGATCCTACTAGCAGCACCTGGCTCACCCTGCTAAGACCAGACCCGGTGGGACCATGCCCTACCAGGGACAACCCTGCCTGCTCTGGCATCAGCTTTTCTCCTGGAGCATCTCGTCTGAGGGAACAGCAGGCCCTTGCTGCTCCCTGACAGAGGAAAAGGAGAAACCACACTAACACCTAATACCCTAAAAAACTTCAGACACTTGCCTTCTTCAGCCATTTGCACACACAAGAAATGGGGTTGGAAGGACTTTGCTCCAAGGTTAATATTCAAGGATACTTAGATCATCCTATCTTCCACATGTCTCTTCTTCCAAAGGCTTAGGGATTTTTTTTTTTAACTTCTTTTCTTTCTCCTTTCTTCCCTTTCGTCACAGTCCTGTACTTCCTTATCAGACCTCTCTGTGTCATTCTCCCTTGTCAAAAAGATCATACTAGTAATTTATATAAGAAAAACAAACCTGTATTTGAATATTTAAAGATCAATAGGAAAGGTAGTAGATTATATACCTGCCTCCATCTGTGTTTGTATGTCCAAGAAATATATACAAAACCTAAATAGTTTTGCTTGCTACATTCATTTTGAAGAGGAGAAATGTATATGATTCCATGCAATAGGTTGTACCAATATTTAATTATTATTACTTTCAGATATGAAATATACTTGTGAGAATTAATATATGGAGTTGTAGAATATTCTAGGTCTACTCTATTGAGTTACCAAGTGTAGAGCATAGCAGATTTGTTAAGGGTTATATTTCCAACACTACAGCTGAAATGAAAGCTGCACCCTGAAGATGCTGAAGGTATGGATGTGTATGTGAGTAAAAACACTTTCATGGGAGGAAGCACAGTTCAGTTTCACTGTAGTTCCAGTTTATCAAATAACTGAAGACAAACAAGATTTGAAATTACAGGCAGTGTCAGCTCTAATCAAGGTGTAGGGATACTTCTGAGTTCAGAACAAATAGAAGACTATCACTCAGGGACTGTCAGTTAAATAAGGGACTGTAAGTTAAAGAATCATAGAATTGTTACGGTTGGAAGAGACCTCAAAGATCATCAAGTCCAACCTTCTGCCTAACACCACCATGCCCACTAAACCTACTAAACCATGTCTCGAAGCGCCACATCTAAACGTTTTTTGAACACTTCCAGGGATGGTGAGTCCACCACCCCCCTGGGGAGCCTGTTCCAATGCTTAACGACTCTTACAGTGAAGAAGTTCTTCCTAATATCCAGCCTAAACGTCCCCTGGCACAACTTGAGACTGTTTCCTCTTGTCCTATTGCTAGATACCAGCGAGAAGAGACCAACTCCCACCTCAACTGGCCTCAACACTGAGCCCTGGGGAA
>NW_009629588.1:0-200 GCF_000690535.1 Cariama cristata
GGGCAAGTGGGGAACCCCCTGGGGCAAGTAGGAGGTCCCTGGGGCAAGTGGGGATGTCTCGGGGTACATGGGGAACCCCCTGGGGCAAGTAAAAGCTTCCTGGGGCAACTGGGGGATCCCCTGGGGCAAGTAGGAGGTCCCCGGGGGAAGTGGAGATGCCTTGGGGTACATGGGGACCCCCTCTGGGGCAAGGAGAACAG
>NW_009629588.1:258-580 GCF_000690535.1 Cariama cristata
GGCGATGCCCTGAGGCAAGCAGAAGGTCCCTGGGGTAAGTGGAGATGCCTTGGGGTACATGGGGACCCCCCGTGGGGCAAGTGCGGACCCCTTTGGGGCAAGTAGAAGGTCCCTGGGGCAAGTAGGGACCTCCCTGAGGCAAGTAGGGACCTCTCTGGGGCAGGATAAGACCCTCCAAGCAGGTCAGGACCCCCCAGGACAGGACCCCTCCCTAGGACAGGATAAGACCCCCCAGGGCAGGTCAGGACCCCCCGCCAGGACAGGACAGGACCCCCCAAGCAGGACGGGACCCCCCCAGGGCAGGATAAGACCCCCAGGGCAG
>NW_009629589.1:0-473 GCF_000690535.1 Cariama cristata
AAGCTAATTTCTTTTAAAGGCTAAATATGTCTGCACAGAAATGCAAAGTAATTTTTGGCTTTAATGCTTCTTCATCTGTTAATAGAGTTGATAACCAAGTTTCCAACTCTGGGCATGTCAGTATTACTGTTGTAGAAAATATTTTGCCTGACTACTTGCATATTTTCTCCAGTCTTTACTGTCTGTGGGAAGGACAGCTTTCACTGTAGACTGAGGTGCTCGTTACCACACACTGCTTGACAGACTCATCATGGCAAAACACTTTGTTGTGTTCAGTTTCATTGGGGTCTCATTAGGGTTAAGGTACACGAAATGCCGTACAAAAGACAATTGACACATTGGAGTGACTCATTTCTTACCTAAGGACTGGCTCAGTGCCCAGCCATGAAATTCTGTTTTTTACCCTTGTGTTGCACTTCTTTGAATGTAAACAAAACTGAAAAAAATTCAAACAAGAACAAGGAGAAGAAATT
>NW_009629590.1:0-13060 GCF_000690535.1 Cariama cristata
TGCGTCTTGTGGACGGAGCTACCTTGGCTTTCTTTACAACCACGTTGTGGGTTACCTCAGGCATACATTTCCGCCAGCAGTCTGAAAAAGAGCATCGAGTGTTGAATACAAGTTCACCCAAGCCCTTCCCATAAATGTCGTGGCTTGAGGCACAAGTCATATTCAAATTTACACAATAAAAACTGTCTTTCTGCTTTTCCTGCTCACAATTGTATCCAAAAGTCTCACAAGAATTTAGAAAAATAAAGATACAACAAACTTAGCCCATCCTTTCCTTGCAGTCAGCTTTTTACTGCATTCAGTTGTTTTTCCAGCAGGTAACCCTAGCAGTCACACACCCAAATACACACCTTGTTTTGTCCAAATACACCGCCACTAAAATGACTGTTTGTAGTTGCCAAGCACGCAATCCATTACTACAAAAGCCCTTTTCAAAAGGAATGATAACTGAATATAGAAAACAGCAAATATATTTACACCTGTGTGCGGTTTAAAATCTGTCGGCACAAGTCCTTTGTCTTGGATTCATTGCCCTTTGGTAACATGCCGAGTCTTCAGGACCGAACACATGGTACACCTGTGTAAAAACACATTCTCTTCCAGCGGTCCTTGAGGAATGTAGTTGCAAAGGCTTTTAACGCTGTTATTTACTCATGTTAAAGTCAGTTCTCCATGTAATTTGAATGCTTTTAAAAGCTATTTAAAATATTTCAAATTCATATATAACCTCTCACATTGTTGTGCATTCATAATCTTTATGTAGCCTCAGAAGGACAGGAGCAAAAATACCTTTAAAGAAGCACGTGTGTGTTATTTTACCCGCTGGCACACAAATCCACTTGTGCTGGAAACCTGGGTGAAGTGGCTTCATGTAGCCGTAAAACAATTTAAATCTCATTACTTTAGTCTGCTCTGAAACATCAGAATGTGGGAAACTATTTTGTCTACTAGTGGGTGTGGGTATCTAATAAGACTTCCAATGAATTCTTCGTCCTTTCTCATCTCAGTATTATTCAATGGAATAACTGTCATGTAATCTTAGCTTTCTTTTTATGATTGTGTTACATTATCTAATTCTCATTTTAAAAATTAATACATATGACAAATAGGCTCTTCGCCTACTCCACAAGGACAGAGACAGAACTAGTTTCACGTCTCTGCTTGTATGGCTGTCACCTTTCTGTGAGCAACGGTAGTCAAGCTGAACTCTGTGTTTCATCCTTCAGTAAAACCTTGGCATATTGGTTTTTATTTGTGATATTCAGTATGGTCAAAGTGTGGAGGCACTAAACAGTGGACGTTGTTTTACTACAAATATATCCTCAGTTTTAGAAAAAAATTATTTGTTATAAATCGTTATCATTATTGTAGCAGTGAAGTACACTGGTCATGAACCAACACCGCAAAAAACCTTAAAGAAAAACCTTTAAACATGTGGAAGTATAAGTTCGGTTTCACTTATCTTCCTATAATTTGTTCTCTCAAGGATTTTGTGAAATTTTTTTTGGTGACTGAATTACCTTTCATGGTGAGTTTTTTGTGTATTTTTTCCCAAATTAAAAAAAAAGGCATTATTACTGTCCTGTCATGTTGCTAAAAATGTTCCCCAATACTGCAACCTGCTGTTCACTGTCAGTACAACATACATATCACTCCCACTTTCATGTGTTCTGTTTAGTGTTAATACTGGGTATAAATCTAACTGAATGTCATTCTTGAGGCAGAGGCCTAATAACATAAGCTTTACTTTAGATTGGCAGCTGTAAAAAACATAAATGGAGTGCTGGACTCCTCAGTATCACAAATATGAGGAAGGCTGGGGGAGAGCAATACAAACCAAGACAGAGTGTGAACCTCAGTAAAAAAGGGCATTTCCATTCAAAAAGAAGTAGTCTGAACATATTTCCAATTTAACATAACTCTTGTAAAAATCAACACTCTAAAATATATTTAAGAACATAATTAAAAGATACATAAAAATTTGCAATAGCACCACCATTTTTCCTCCCCATTGTGGCAAGGAGCCTGCTAGCCTAGCACAGCACATATATCCCATGACGTTTCCTTCTTTTATTTTGACTGTGAAAATAAACTAATATAGCATCTTGTGGGAGTAGTACCTGAATGACGGTTATCACACTCACTCTCTGCTGAAGGGCCCATTCACTGCTGCTGGGGTTTTTGAGGGGTTTGGGATTTTCTTGTGGTTTTGTTGTGTTTTTTCTTTTTTTTTTTTTTTTTTTTTTTTTTTTTTTTTTTTTTTTTTTTTGTGTGTGCGTGGTTTGTTTGTTTGCTTGTTTTAAAGCATGCTTTGTATAGAAGACACCAAAAAGCAGCACATCTCAAATTAACCCCAATCCTCTGTGATATATCCTGGCAACTCTACACATATCTAAGAGCTGTGATTAACAATGAACACTGAGATTTTCCCTCCCAGAAACATCTGTGTTATGTCCTAGATCTTCGCTACACAAAATACCATTTATAACTCATATTTTTATGGATGAATGTACAGCAGATGCCCAGAGATGGCATATTAATTGGTATTTCAAAATTGGTACCTCTTATTTGAGCTGTAAATAATTTTTTTTAATTATATAAAATCTGGAAGAACTGGGGGGGGAGGAATCAGAAGCAGGAACTGTGATCTGGTTGTTTGTTTGTTGCCTGCCTGGCATTACATTAATCCAATCCTGATTGATGCCTCTCAGTGACTTTACAATTTAACTACAAAATAATAACAGGGGAATTGGCTCTGAGCTCTTATTCCTTGTGGGTGGAAATACCAACTTGCATTGATGAAACGCTAGGATCTAGCCAGAAATAATGTTTGGAAAAAAAGAGAAAAGAAAAAAAATCAAGTCTTTTCCACCTTCAAATGCAAAGCAAGCCCATTTCTGCAAGATCAGACATACCATATTCTTTCAGATCCTAGCCTGGAGAGAAAGTCCTTCTGACCAACTGTAATACATTTGTTTTGCTGCACGTCTAAGCGCAGTCCAGCACTGCTGTGCGCAGCAGATCAATAAAAACCTTCTGTCTTAGTCTGCCGTGCTGATCCCTGCTTGGAGTCCCAAGGTACAGAGCAAACAAGGTGTTCCGCAGAGACCCACCCAGCCTCCGAAGCAGCCTGGTTGAGCCCACCATACCTCCGCATTGCTAACACACTGCAACTCATGGCTGCACCTCCTGCCTGAAGGGTCTCCCAGACCTCACAGGAGACCAAATCTCTCACGGGTTACTGCCTACCTTTATCCAGACATGCATTTGGGGATCTCTTTCTGTAGTCTTTTCATGGAACCTCAGCGATCAATTTAGAATTACTATCACCATCGCAGAGATCTTGATCTTCCCACAGAAACAGCTCTCATTTTTTTCTGCCATAGCCAAGGATGGTGGTGTTCCTCGCCTTTCAGTATCCTGGCTGCCGTGCTTGATTCAGCTTCCTTCCTATGATGAGTCATCCGAGACTTGTCTAAATCTTGCCACAAGTTTACATAACTCTTTTAAAATCTGACTTTTCCAAGTTAAGAGAACTTTCATCCAAGCTCCTCTCTTGAGCGCACAAATACTACTTGGTGTACTGTTCAGGTGGTAGCGGATCTGTTGCAGTTAAGCATCTCTCTGCATAGAGTGACCTCTCATGGATAACGCTGTGAACAAGGGAAATGTTTTTCTCAGCCAGGTGTGGGAGAAAAAGAATAGCAGTATTAATAAGAAACTAGTAACAAAATTCATGTTAGGCCCGGATAATTTCTACTGTTACAATGTAATGAACCACCGCAGCATCTCATCTAACCGTTAAAGATTATTATGTGGAATACCTTATTCTGATATACCAAGTAAATGATACTTCAAACATAGAACAACATGTGTAATTAAACTGCATCATAGATTCGATATTCACAATCACCAGGCTAATCAGCACGCTGAGCTTCAGGAGAAAGGGCGGATTCTTTACACACTTACACACCAAATCCTTTGTTTCATACTTTACAGAATAAATTGGTATTTAATGCAAAGCAGATGGGTTTAGGTCTCCCGATCCCGTTCTGGGACTCTCCTGCAGGTGTGACGACTGAGAAGCCCAGGCTCTCCCCCTCGGCAGCTCCGCGCTGCATATGCTGCATTATGACACACTGCAGATGTGACCACGTGGGCTTGCTGAAGCGACTCCGCTGCCTCGGCTACCCGGAGTGACTCAGATGTCAGGTGATGGCACACGCAACTCATCTAGATTTGCGTCGATAGCATTAGCACATGTTATAAGGCATCTCACCCCGCTGGGCTGTCGTCAGAATGCACAGCGACAAAGGGTACAAGCTGCATTAGAAGCAAAGCCCCTAACTCCTATGCTTTTTGCATTTAATTGCTCTAGGCTGTAATACATTTCTCTTCATTCTCATTACTTGCTCTGTGTACTGCAGCATTTGCACTACTGCATTGTGGATTTGGTTTATGCCTCGCCTTATTTCTACTTTAATCTTGTTTAAAATCCTTTGAAACAAAAAATAATCATCTACCAGAACCAGAACCGTCACTGAATTGCTGTCACAAGGCTAGAGAAAATGCTTGACAACAGGGGATAAACTACACTCAGCGGTAAGGAAGGAAATCGAAATTAGAGTCTGCAGCGCTGAATACTGCCTCTTAAACTCGGCCCTGCACACTCATAGCTGTGGGGACAATTCAAATCCCGATGCACTGAGAACATAGTGCTTTCTTACCTGAGTTTCATTCTGCTCGATCTCAAAACATACCTTCTTGATAGCAGGACACAGAAAAGCAAGCTGAATCCTTCATCTGCTTCTGCTCGCCGAGAGCTCCCGATCCTCCTGTTGTCAGGATGTGGCCTCAGTTGTTCAGTCCACAGGTAGAGCCGTAGCGTCACAGAGCTCAATTCTGCTTTTTCCAGTAATTTAATTCTTACATTCAGTCAGTCATTTAGCACAGCTTGACTTTCTGATTATTTTTTTTAATAATATAAAGGACTAATGTTTGCTCCAATTCATTGTGATTTAAGTTTCTATATTTATTCAGCCACCTGCGATTAGTTAAAGTAGAAAAAATCAAAATACCCACAACAAAAAAAAAGAGCGAAACTGTATCATACCTGCAGGTTATTTATTACAAAAGTATATTCTTAAAGACCTTCCAACACTTGAAGTCCTTTCTCTGCAAACTCAATCATAAAAAAGAGAACACGCTGAGGTGAAAAACCATCTGAAACAGTATTTCACCGGAACAGAGATTAATCGTATGTTTCTTTTACTTTGCCGTTAATCTTCCTCATACAGAGTACAACCCTACAATAGAACATATCCTCTATGCAGAACAGATGGATCAACAGATTATTTGCATCAATCTAAAAGAAAACCCTCCCACCCAACACATGCTTAATTCCTATAGCTAATGAGTTTGGGTTTCTTTCCCTCGTACTTAATTTGTCAGGATATGGAAAGGACCCTTCAGGTGCAGCTCTCAATACCTTCTCTCAGCTTAGAATGCAATACGAGGCTCCCACCGAGGAAAAAAGGCAGACTGACCTGACTAGAGGACGATTTCTCTTCATAACAATGATAGGCAAGGTAGCTGAAAAGTGGCTGGCTTTAATGAATTTTCTTTGGAAATTTTAAGGTTCAACTTCTGTATTACTTTTGCAATGTGTCTCCAGTAAACAACTTAAATATGGGTTAGCATACAGAACCAACAAAGGAAACTGCAATAAAGCGTTAAACTGTACTGCAAATCCCCATTCTTCAGCGTGGTAAGCAGAAGGGCTATAACGTTTTGTTTGTCAGGGGTCTAACCATGTTTAGTGGTGTTCAGAAAGTAATATAGCCACCTCCATAACAGTTAACACCGGTGGCAGCGGGGACTCGCTCAAATTGCAGTCCCGTTTCCATCATTCATACTTACAGTCTTTCTTCTTCCTCTGGGATTTTCCAGCAGTCCCTTCACATAATCCAAGAGAGATTCCCCCATTCTTCCTCCCTTCTGACACTAGCTCCCTCACTGACCTGACTCTCCTGACCTGGCTTTCTCCCAGGCGGCTCTTCCTGACCCACCAATTCTCTCTGCACGGAAACTGCACCCTTATGGTCCGAAGGGGAAAAGAGGCAAGGCTCACTAGAATTCACTCTTGTTCCTCAGCAACTTGAAATCAGTTCCTAAGCAGAAAGGATTTTTATTTGAGTAGTTTTCAGGAACAACTTGCAGTAAGAGGCAAGATGAACAAGAAAAGCAACTCTGAAGGCATGTTCAACCAAGATGCTACACAATTACACACAACAGGTAATCACAATCAATCTGTTAAACTACTCATTGTAATAGCTTAATTGAAGCGACAAATACAGAAAGGCATCAATACTTTTGTGTACTTTAATCAACTAAGAAGAATGTTTCATATTCTCTTCTAATGTTAAAGCTCAGCTCTTTATATTGTATTAAATTTTACCTTTACAGGATTAGTGGTGTTACCCTACATTTTACTAATAATTAGACTGGAACAATGTAATATTACAGGAGTAAAAACTCATGTACATGAATATTCCATTGTTTAATAACCAAAAACTTCAGGAAAAAAGAAAACCCCACAAAACACAGTATACTCCATGAAAAGAATGAAGACACCATATTGGTCACGTGTTCAGGAAACTGTCACTTGGAAACACATTAGTTTGCAGTTTATCTGCTTTCTATCTAAAATTGTATTTGAGTGTATTTTAGTAATCACAAAAAATTAAAACCCATTTCATTTCATTGTTTTTAAAACTCCTAATGCATATTAGGGCTTCTTGGAGCTCTTCCTTTTAGATGGTTCCCTAGATGGCAACCAACTTAAAAGAAAATTCTGAAAAGATGCTAGACTTTGAAACGTTGACAAGGTCCAGGAAATAGTGAGCTTTGGAATCCCCTTAGCTGCATTAAGTGTATTTCATCACAGAAGTGCAATTGTGGCTGTACCTTAAGAGAGGTATGTTTAAAAAAATTGGCATAAAAAAACCCCAGTGAAATTAAATTGGGCAGGACAAGACCTTGGTAAATTATCAAGTTCAATTATGGCCTGATTTACTGAGGACTTAAGCATTTGAGCAAAAGGTAGGTAAAAAGCTGGAGAACTACACTTACTCAAAGTAAGGTTCTTTTTCTGCAAACTACGCCATGGATACTTACCTCAATCAGGTAAGACGTTCAGGTAACTCGTTCAATTGCCCTGGCCTATGCTTGTGCTTACTTCCATTGATTCTGCTGGATTTATTTTTCCTGAAAAACACCTACGTCAAAAAATTTTACAAAATATTGATTGAATTCCTTCCCTCTTTATTCTTTGGCACTTAAAGTGAAGGGCAGGGTGAAAGGGAGGGCAGGTGCGAAGTGAAGGGAAAGGGAAGGTAAAGAAAAGCGAGAAGAGAGAAAACAAATATTTCAGTATGAAATTTTGCACAAAAAAATCAGAATTACATTTGAAGACATTAGTTTCAGTGCACAGGAGAGATGACATTTTAAAATAACTTTATTTTTGATACTCTTTCAAAATTACGATTTAACATCGTCAGAAATGAAATAAGAAACTTAACCAGCATATTTAGTTTTAAAAGCATTTAATGACATAGCATATATTTAACAGATAGGGTAAAAGTCTAGAGGTACAGTTCGATACAACTGAAAGCCAGTTCCAGTACTACTCTTGACTACAGGCCCAGTCATTGAAAGTTCATTCCTATTAAATGTAATTTTTGATTGTGCAGTAAGATGAAAATTTTTCATTACAATAGTTACAGTGACAGAGAAATGCACACTATGTATCAAAGAGCAAGGTAATGTAGCAAAATTATAACACACAGTGCTGCAGCTGACAAGCAAGTAACCATTGGAGTAACATTACTTTTCCAGTAAATGCTTCAGTTCCACTTTTACACTTATCAATGATTTTAAAGGGTTTATTATACATCTAGTCTTATTATACTTTGTACTAGAATTATCTGAAACATACAATATAATGTATTTCAGCAAAAAAAAAAAAATTGAAATTACAGATTATTTAAAACTGTATCAGCCGCTAATCCATCTCGTACACCAACATTCTTATCTGTCGTACTTGATGCAGAAAAGCTTCAGGTTGTGTTAATAACCAATGCCAGGATATAAATGGTTTGTCTGTAAGTTAATGCATACCTGCACTCTGTTACAGCAAAGATAATACACTATCATTTTCATAAATGTTAGAATTGTAATGGGAGGCTCTACTAGTCAAGACTCAGCATAACAACCTTAAATGGAAGTGAACGTTTTTGAAAATTTGTACATTGGTTTTTGATGTGCACAGTAGATTCGAAAGCACCGCTGCCTTGCATACCAATAGCACTAGGAGTGGGTTATTTTCCAAGACAGCCTCACAAAATTGAGGAACAGTTTAAATATTAAGATCTAATCTACATTAACTTCATTTTTAAAAAAAACAAAACAAACAAACAAACAAAAAAAATCAAACCTGCCAAACCTGGTCCTCCCTCTCCTACAGAAGCTGCCCAATGCACCTCATACATTGTAACTTTAGATTCTTTTTTGTTGGCTTTTTATTTTAAAATGCTCTATAAATAAAAAAATGTCAATCACATTGAGGAACATGAGGCACAGAGAGTAACGTATTGGTTCTGAGCTCGCATGCTGGAATTCCACTGGAACGGTCAGAGAAGTGCAGTGTGTGGAGATGGAGTTCACTTCTTTTTACCAAAAAGGCTGAATCTTTTCTCTTTGTCTTTCTCTTTGTCTTTCTCCCGCTTGCCAGGGCTGGACTCGCTGGTTATTGTGACGCTGGCAGGCAGGGTCTGGGCACGGCTGGAGGCTGGAGTGCTCTGGGTGGTCGGGGACACTTCGATTTTATCAGAAGAGATAGCTGATGTGATGGCCTGAATCCACGTGTTCATCTCCTCCTTCAAGAAACCCCAAAGGCAGAAAGCTGTTACAATCCATGCGCCACACGCCCTCTCTAATTCACTCAACATTGTGGAAGGGGAATGGATGGAAGTGGGAAATGAAAGGAAACATGGTCCTAACTCATCATCTGGCACTCCTCTGGTTATGCACCTGCAGAAGACATCTACTAGAAGCTGTACCCGAAAAGCCCCGCAGCCCTGGTGGTGCCAGCGAGAGCCTCGGAATCTACACGTTACGCACACATATGCGCAAGACTGAAGACCAGGAAATTAAAACGCACCCCTGAGCTCTTAGCAGCTATTTTTTTCCTGTTGTACAACAGCACGGATGTCACATCAGTAATAAACAATACAAAAAACAAACTTACATCGTCTTTGGCTTGGAAGAGGTATTCGTTGCCATCGGTCAATCTGTAAAGAAAACAACCATCACAAATTTAGCTTAGTAGTAGTCACACGGCTTCAACTCCTGCTTGTTCAGCTACAGTACATAACCAGACTGAGACACATGGGACTGCAGGGGACAGTCGCAACATCAATATGTGCACAAACACATCCCGAGAACTCATGTTTTGGTATCTTGTACTGTCAGGCAGAGGCAGCCACCCACACTGTATATTCTGGTCTCTAGACCTGCTTATGATAGTGGACGTGTTCCAGTACGTCAGGATGCACTGCAGGGGTTGCGATCTTCAGCAGCTGACTATCGCTGTTTCAGTACTTGCTCTTTCAGGCAGATCTTTTCTCTTTTGTAAAAGACAGTATAAGAGTTTACTCAATACTTTAAAAAGACAAAAGTCACAGGCAACACTCAGAGTTTTCACGGCTTCTGTAGAAACCTAGCAAAATTCTGCAGCTGCTCTGTTGCCGTAACTACTCCAGTGGTGACTCAAGGTACTATACTGTGTATTATTTATGAGTAGCCGCCTCTTCTCACACTGAAGGCCAGAGTCTCCCTTCTGTTTTATTCCTGTGCTGATTTTACTCAGATTGTTTAACTGGGATATATTTAATAATGTATGTGAAGATATATATTAATTAAAAAAAGGACTGAATAACACCAGATCAGGCATCTGACTAAGCAGGAGGCAGGGTCAGTGGGAGCTGTGCTGCAGGCTTCTTGATCTCTCCCCACCAAAAGAAAGCATTTTAAAGTCTCTTTATGAAGTGAAATTAAGTATTAAACAGTAAAATGATAGTGAAGACAGACAGACACTAGGAAGAATATAATTATGCCTTGCTTTCTTCTTCAAAAAATTAAGAAAAATATTGCCAGTGTACTCTCCAGAGACCACAACTAGACCTTTCTGTGAGAGGTGTGCCTGCAGATGAGATCTGTAAAGACCTTAGCCTCTGTAGAAGTGAGCCTCTCAGGTGTTCAGCAACATCCCCCTTCTCAGCTTGGAGAGACAGATTTGCCATGACAAGCTGGTGAACTCCCTGGGGACTCTTCTAATGAGAATGAGTAAAGAAAATACGCTACATGCAATTACCCAAGAGGCCTGATGCAGGTGACGGGGTACTGTAAAAAGAAGGGCAATTGATTTTTCTGCCTAACTTTGCATTTGGATCAGCATATCCTTACATTATCAATTCAGAGACGTTTAAAATAGCATACAGGATGAATCACATAGCTGCAGGTCTGACTTAAGGAAAGCTAAATTTCCTTAAATACTTGCTATGTATTTCCCTATATATTTGCTATAAAGCAAATCTGTCGTCGTCCCCCCCCCCCAAAAAAAGGAAAAATTATATGGATTCTATCATCTTTAGAGTATCCCCGTATCAATATAAAATTATGCCCCCCTCCGCCCCAATCTCTGTCTTGGAATATACAAACTGATCAGTTCATCACACAATTTCAGAAGGAAAAGTCTTTTTTTTAAAAAAACCTTTGAAAAACCAGTACTTCACATACTTCAAAATTAAATGGTCTGTAACTACGTGTTCTAGACCTGAAAATGTGATAGATGTCTTCTGTAGTCTCCTAAATTCATACTGAAAAAATTAAGAGGCTTGATTTTGAGAAGAGCAGAACCATGATCATTCAGCTCTTTTCAATGAATTCCAGAGGGAGCAGCTGAAAAGCATTTTTAAATGCAGGCTCCTAGCTTTAGGCATACACGTCTAGTCTTGTCCCAGGCACAAATAAAGTGCCCTGATCATTTTGATACTGTTTTGTGCTTGCTACCTTTGATAAATATACCATGTTTCAGTGTTGGGAAGAGCTTGTTCAGAAAAGCAGATACTGCAGTTAATATTCATCATCAGTTCTTAGGCTGGATCCTCCCATGAACTGGCACAGTGAACACACCCACCACAACGCTTACTAAGGGCAAAATGCTTCGACAGGTTTACCTTAGCTTGAACACATGCTTTTTCTTTTTATAATCGACCGCTACTTCACAGACTGCTTCTTTCAAGCTGACAGGAATCTCGTTGTGGTAGGGGATGCCAGAAGCAGCAGCTTTTGAATCCTTGTAGAAGCCCATCTCTTGGTTGTTTATGACACAGTACACGTTATGCCATGATCTTCAAGACATGGAAAACAACAAAAGTATTTATGAATCTAATGCTCTTACCTGCAGAGTTGGAGAAACCAAACACAACTATTTCTATAAGATAATGGAGACTAGTTCAGTCTGAGGTTGTGAATACCAGCTACGCTGTCCTGTAAACTGCAGACAGCGAATTCTCTCATAAAAGCACAGCTTCAAGACAAAAGCACTGACTTTGAGCCAAATGGAACAGAGATTTCCAGAGCTCTCTGTGATAGCTCATAAGCATATCCTAACAGCGGGGGGATCGTTTGGCAGACTAGGCAGTTTGCACACTTGGGAGCAAAACTGATTGACCTTTTAATGACTATCCTTTATCGTAGAAGGAATTCTCATTGTGCTGCAAAGTAACAAATGGATTGCATGTGAAATCTTTGATTGTTACAAATACTCTTAGTGGCATCATCTGCCTCATTCTCTAACACAGCTATAAAAATCAACGGTTACTAGTCCCTAGACATTAGTATTGGTGGCTGTCGCTGCCTCAAAGTAGTTCTCCAGCATGAACAACTCTAGCTGAACAAAAATCATGGCAGTACTGTACTCATTTGTGATCTGCACTCAGGCCTGCTTCGTATTTCAGCTCCTACCAAACCCCTCAGATGACGGCGTAGCTCACCACTTGCTGGTCAACATTTTCCTTGCCAGTCAAGTCATGAATCTGGTTTCAAGAGCTCTCTCAGGTCATGAAGGACCCCAGTCTGCTTTTCCAGTGCAGACAGAAATCTCAGAAGTTTTGCCTGTTTGAGAACTGTAGGACTGGGTCCTTAGAATGGAATCAACTAAGGCACACAAATCATCTTCACCCGCTTTTCTCTTCTGAACAGATTACAGAGTAGGTGGAATGTGCTAATGTGCAAACAGAAAATGTCAGAAGAATACGGACATTTCTATTCTCACACCTACGTGTTTTTCTTTTCTTGTAGTAACGTACAACTTGGGAGATCTGGAATCAAATCCCACTACTGCCACAAATTCATCATGTGAAGTGGGAAAGTCATGGAATCTTTACACCTCAGTTTTCCACCTTCTGAATATGGCAAACACTGCATTTTCTACTGTGTATCTTTAGATTGCAATTTCATCAAATGTATTGTTCAACCACGCTCACACGATTCCTACAACAACAGGAGCATAAGCTTGAAAAGTCTTTAGGAGCTGTGAGAAGACAATAGCAGCAGGGATAACACTTACTGTCTTACACCTCGGTGAGTTCAGACGCAATTATCGTCATTAAGCACCAAGTACTTTACCTGCTTGAGGCTTTCTTGCTGTGTGTCTCCCATTCATGTTTGCGATGTAAGAAGCCCTCCATCTGAGCTGAAGGAATCTCCTGTGTTTTGGCTGGTAGGGTAGCAGCAGTCTGGGCCTGAATGGCGGTCTTGGCTTTGCGGTCTGCCGTTGGAGAAGGAACAGGACTAGACTCTTTTGAACTTGTCCTCTGTTCTGCAGCTCCATTGACCATTTCGTTTGTGTCTGCAGTTTCTGCGACCTAGGAACAGTGGAAAAAATGTTCAGCTAGAAGCCTCACACCACTGAGGTATCTTGCAGTTAATCCCTTTC
>NW_009629590.1:13091-56408 GCF_000690535.1 Cariama cristata
CAACGTGGCTGTGTATAAACTTTGCCTGGAGAATGACACAGGCCAGTAAGTTCTTTCTCACACTCCATGGAGACACAGAAGGCCAAGGAAATTAGAAGGTATGAATGGATTAGTACCCATTTTATAGGTGGAGAGACGGGAAAATAAGAGCAGCTAAACATCAGTGTGAATTTTACTGTGCTTTGCTCTGCTGGTCAATTCATATTCTTTTATATATTGTTATTCCTAAAATGAGAGCATTCAATTCTGTTGCTAAGTACTCAAATGTTTGGAACAGTAACAATCACACTTTCTGCAAACCTAGAGGAACAGTGGAAGTTATACACATCAGCCACCTTAAATACATTTATGGCATTACTGGGGTATTAAAAGTCCATAAAAGGTATTAACTATGAATCAGCAGAAGAATATGTCAAAATTTCCCAGGAGCATTTACAAAAATTTGTGCAATCTATTTGTTTCTGTAAAAGCTCCTTTCCCCCTTTCCCCATTCCCCTAGTGACACAACAAAATCAAAACATGCAGAAATTAGAAAGATTACACCATGCATTTCATCTCCACCATCCCAGTTAGGATATTGGATCTTAAAGACAAGGGAAATGAGGTCACATGTCAATTTATCAAGGTCTTTTTCAGACTTTTGTTATTAGGTGGATTGGATTTTTGTTAAAGGAACTGAAAACCACCACAGTCACACAACATCACACAGCTATTTACCCCCAAACAAAGACAGAACCAAGGCCTTGCCCATCACTTGCTTTGTTGATCGCGTTGCCTGTCGCACTGTGATCGAGATAGCCTAGAGAGCAGCCAGGTTTCCAGCAGCTCTGACTGGTCAAGCTGTCGACGTCTTCAGGAGCCATTCATCCAAAAATCATTTAAATTGGAATCCTAATGGCTATAAGCTTTTGAAATGCAGCTTGGTCCCAGTTTTTTTTTTTTCTTGTACCATTACTTTGACACGTAGAGCCATTGGTAGCAGCTCAGGAGTTACACAACCAGTGTGTATTATCATTATTATTATTATTAGCAAGTTACTAAAGCTTAGTGCTGCTAATGCTCTAGTAGATTACAAACATTCTGGACTGGTTTTATGCAGACAAGCAGGTACTTGTGAATGGCACAATAATTAGACATTCCCACTTCTGCACGTGGCCTGGACAATTCAAAAGCAGCCGAATTATTATGCAACAAACTAAATTTTGCCACCATTTGCTAGAACTTCTTGTACCTGCCAAGTATACGTTATGACACCTCACACCGTTATACCTCACATATTGACCTAGGAAGATCTAAGTGTCAACTTGCTATGAATATGGGAAGGATTGGTTAACTGCCTTTAAGCAATCTAAATCTCTAGAGTGCCGACACTAGACCACTGAAACAGGGAAAGAATCACAGCTCACATTCCACTTCAGTCATATCTCTTTTATCCTGTCCCTAACGACCTGTAGCCTCACAGCCTAGTTTATAAGAGGAAACGTCTGCCTTGCACTATTATCCAGTGGAAGTAAAAATCAGTGACACTGCTTCTTCACAATTAGGATAAACCTAAGCCATCAAACCTCACTATTTGTAGAAGATAACAAAAATGTTGCATTAAAGAGGGACGAGGCTGAAGATTATCCAAACACTGCCAGCACAGCTACTATAACACAGGTAGTGAAATAACCAACCAGTGATTCACCAAGGAAAGCTCAATTAATCAATCACCAGCACTGCTGATCACCAATGGCCAACAGATCGCACTCAAGGACAGCCCTTTGCACATCTTTTTGGCCAGTGACAGTTACGGAACTGCAAACTCTCTGCTCTTCAACCTGCTGCATCCCTGTCTGAGACACACAAAGCCTTTGTGACCAGCAATAAGGAATTACACAGACCACAGTAACTTACCTCAACAACTCACATAAACTACTCAGAACTACCTGTTACCTAAACCGATGCTGAAAGTAGCACGTTTTCTGCAGCAATACCAGCGAGATGTGAAAATATTATTAATTTTGGGGAACCTATAACTGCTAATCCGAAGTAAAACAGACCAGTTTCAAAACAGCAGCCACTGCACAGCTACTTAATGTGTTTTTATGGGAAATAACATGTAATTCAGTGCTGCAATTTGCAACCCTGTAGTTTTAAAAGATAACTGCCAACTTTAATCACACAATCAGACCTGTAACTTCCACTTAAAACCCTACTGATTGTAAAAGGGCTATGAAAAGCTTTTCTGATGCTCTTTCAGGTTTTATTTCCTTTTCATGTGTTATCTACAATTAACAGAAAACAAGCAAAATAAATCTGAATCATAAACAGCTATGCGAAGAATGTGTCATGAAAATAGAGAAAAAACAGGAGCTAAACAAACTTTAATGGAAACATGCATCGGGCATGCAGAGACAACGCAACGGAGGACAAACATTAATAGCAAACTGTACTGTTACAACAAAACAGTTATCACGTACATGAATACAGTTTTCTTAATCGTGACTGAGAAGTTAGTTGCAAGTGCTTTAGTGGCTAAAGACTACTCTTGAGATACTGAAATCAGGACTGTAACATGCAACAAGACAGCTGGTGACAATGACCGGAGACATCCCTTTGATTTTCACAGTGCTTGAAGCAACATTATATTCAGTTCATCAACTTAAGCCTCTGCACCTCAGCTAAAATAAAAGAGACGTATTTGCCTTTTTCAGATGCAAATGGATGACAGCCTATATATTGTTCTGGCGTAAGTACCGTTTCAATGTTTTAAGCCAGTACTATAGGCTATAATAAATAGGTGAAATCTTAAACTTCTAGTGCCTAAAATGATGACCTTAATAGATGAATGAATTAATTTTTCTTCATGACAAAAGTGTAATTTTTATATATAAAGTGTACTAATACAAGTAAAAAAGGGTGTCTATATAAATTACTTTTATATACTACTTTTTAGCCAGAATACATCTGATGGCTTCCCAGATGGTGGAGTCTGAAGCTACAGCTATACTGCTCTGAGAACTGTCATACTCTTACAGGCACAGAGAGCCAACACTGGTGTAGGTAGTCACCAGATCATCTGCATAAATTTATATCGAATTTTAAAAAGCATTAAGAAGCTATATGTTGTTATCCTGACAAAAGAAAAAAAAAACATGCATCATGAAGTGGAAAGACAAGTTACAGCAAAAGTACCATTACTGAAGCACATCTTTTCAATCACCTTTCTCACTTTCCAAGCTCAGCCAATACAGAACGATTCAGTTGCACTGCTCAGTTAGTTGTCAGAAGTCGAAATTCTGATCAACAGCAGCATATCTTGCTCCTCAAATCAGACATAATACAGCTGCGTACATCTGATGTATTGCAACACAAGATCCAACGAACTGAGCTACAAAGCTCTCATGAAAGACTGAAGTGCAGATGGCGAAGATTAACATGAAAATGCATTATGTATCATGGTAATAAAATAAATTTAAAAAAAGAAGCAAACAGGGGATGTATAAGGCTGTGGTAACCAGCAAGATGATGATGATGATCTGGGATGTGCTCATAGGCCACCTCACATTCCTTGCCACAACTATATCTAATTTCATAAACATTAGAATGTACAACAGACAGCTCACTTCATAATTTAATATTAAAGATGAACTGAAAGGCTTTATTTAAAGAAAGAAAAAGGTAGAACTGCTTAGTATCCTAGAGCATTGACAGAGAGTGTGTGCGCAGACCTAAAAGTAACTGGGATGGGCTATTTGGAAGATAAACTTCTGCTGAAAGGCATTTCCCCCCAGAGTCCTAGACTGGGACCTGCATCTCCTTTGCAGTACTGGTAAGAGCTCTAACATCCACAGATCTGAGCCTGCCAGGAGCCTTTCCTGCACTCAGTATGACCTCAAAGAGTGAGGTTCAAAAACAGAAGAAAAAGAAGTGTCATTTTTGTCACCACTCAAAGCATTAATTGAAACAAGGAGGCTTTGCAGGAAGGTAAGCCGGTTTTCAACTACCGTGTTAACTTTATATACATATTTACTGGCATTTTTATGGCTGCACATTAAGATTATTGGCATGCATCCTGACTCCATTGGGACATCCCCTATCAAGAAGGCATGAATAAGGCATGGACCGTTCAGCTTGCATCTATACAAAATAAAGAGCTGGGATCTTAGACCGATGTAAGTTCTTTAGTTTTTAAGGCAAAGTATCACAACCTCTCTCTAAGGGTCCACACCCTACTCTCATTTATACCACTGGCTCTCCAGTGTCAGTAAATCAAATTGTTGTAGTGTAAATTGGACAGGACCAAGGCAAAACGGGGCCCCAAAATAGCTATTCAGCAAGATCACAATTCTTCATGAAGACTAAATACCAAGATAAATCTAAATACTAGTTTTTAATGTTTTATTTCATGTTTATTTATCTCTGCAGTCAATGAGTCCATTCTGCATGGAATGTTATACAACTAACCTTAAGGCTTTTATTTGTTGATAGTTACAACTCCCCCCTCCCTCCCAGCATTTACTGCCAAGCTCACTTGCATGTATTATCTTTGGCCTTGTAAATAACTCGCTTGCTAATGCAGCTGATTTAATAACGTTGCCGTGCTGAAACCTGTTAGTATAACTCGATGCGTCATACCTGTCAGGTTCTAGTTCTCTTCTTCATTATGATGTAATCTCATTAAATCTCAATTACTCATATAAAGGACGATTTAGCTGGAAAATCTTAATACTATTAGCAACATGAAAATCTCACAGTAAATAACATGAAATAAATGTGTCACCTTAAAAGCAACTGAGTGTCAGTGGGGAGACTGAAATAAACAAGGATTAAAGTGAAGCAAATATATCTCCAAGGAGCTGCTAATTAAATAAAAGTCAACTGATGGGAAGGAAGAGAAAAGCAGCAGGGAAATCTGAAGCCAAAAGATTAAACCAGTACCAGTAAACCATACTGAAAAAAGGTGTCTTTTGCTGCAAATGATTCTGTATGTCACAGTCCAGACCATGATCGGTCATTGGCTGTCCGTCTGCTAATAAAGTTTTTGTAGTTTTGGTAGGTTTGGGAGCGGTAACTAACCCGTGGAGATTCCTGGTCTGATGGCAAACCATTTTGGGAAACCTGTTCTCCTTTTGTCCCATCCCTGTTGGAAGAGAGGAGAAAGAAAAGAAATTGTATTAAGTTCTTGAAATTCACCCATCTCTTTCACCAAAATGAGATTTTCCTACTGAATATTCGCACACCTCAGAAATTCAAGCAAGTTCTTAAAATCCTCAGGCCCAACTAAATAAATCCAACGTTAAGTGAGATCAAAACAGACTGTCCAGACAGTCACCTTACAAGTAAGCCTACGTCCATCACATAAGTTACTTTATAAATGTTAATGTTCCATGGATGTGGCTTGAAATCTTATCTGTAATTGACGCTCATCAAACAAGAAAGCCAAGATTGTTCAGAAATTTTAACTCATAACACAGGGGGTGTAAAAACATCACTCTTTCTTTAAGGCCAGGTACACCTCAGCAGTTGTAACACTGTGTCGTGATGAAAAATTGGAACATTCAACTTAGCAGTGAATTGAGGTGCCTGGGAAAGGTCCTGTCCCCATAAACCACCAAGTCTCCTAAAAAGGGTAACATTCTAAAACCACACAACCTTCAGACTCTCCCTTTACAATGCATCTTCAGCCCGAGCATTCTGTCTGAAGAAACTGCATGAAGTGCGCAGTTGAGCTTCCCGCATCCTGAGCTTACCATTGCTGCTGGGAGTCTGCATCCTCCGCAACCTTTGGGCTGGGCTCCGGCGTGGGCGGCTGTCTCTTCCTCTCCTCTTCCTCTTGTTGTCGACGTACTTCCAGCAGTTCCAACTGAGAAATGAAACATTTGTATGTATTTAAAAGCACTGCATATTTTTCAGGGGCATTTCTAGAAACTGAAAATAACTCTGCGCGTTTTTCTGAAACATTACTGAAATTAAAGTTAACTGGAGTAAAATTCGAAGGCATCAGTCTTTAAATGTATTAATCAGGCAAAGTTTGTTGCACTGAATTTGTCAGTAAAGGCATACAGTATCAGACCCTTTAACATCAAGTGGAGTGGCTGGGCAGCACCTCACTGTCCGCGTTTCTTTTCTAATTCATTCTATTAGAACAAAAAGCAGAGAAACAAGAAAGCAGCCCAAGCTATTAAAATACTGAAAAGTGACATCCTCTTGTCTGCTTGCCATACATAGACATAAAGTGTTCCACATCCAAATCCCTGAAATTAACCATCTAAATAAAACTAGCCTGATTTTTGAAGATGTTGAGAAACTCCAATTCATTTTGTCTGCAGCTGTAATGCTTAGTGCATGTGAAAAATCAAGCCACTTCAATTTTAGCATCTAAAGTAAAATTATTCTCCAAAGATGATAACATGCTCTCCAAGCATTAATTACTGACACTGCAGCTGTGCTCAAAATGTTGGTTTTGGGGTTTTTTTTGGCTTATTATGTCTTTCTAGGGGACAATGCGGCCTTGTACTGGAGCAGTCAAAACACAACAAACATTTTTGTTGGTCCCCCCTCCCCACCACTGTCTCCTCACACTGTCATCTTTAACCAAAAAATCATTTCGAGTGTTTGGATCTGGGTCTTCTTCAGAATCGCCCTTCCCTTTTAGCAGTACAGCCTGTATGGCAGAGGGCTGGAGGAAACTGCTCTACTCTCAAATTTCCTTCTGGGCCATCACTCCTGGGCCTGAGACAGCTCTTGCAGACTACTAAGGTCATTTATCGTTTAAGTTTTTTCCTTACAGGTTGTCGAGTCCGAATTAACCAGAGAGGGTCTGATTATTGTTGGGAACACGAAACTTCAGGCTCTGGGTGACCGGCCAAGGCTGATCAACAAACAGAGATTAGGTTGGTGATGCTGGGAGTTATTCCGAACAATCAGCTGGCACCAAAATGAAGGGGAATGGCCAAGAGAGGTGATTCTCTCCTATAGCACTCACCGTGGTCAGTCTTTCCAGTGCTGCAAATCTCTCATCCCAAGTAGCTGCGGATTTTTCAAATGCTTCATGTCGCTTAATTAATTTTTCCACTTCATCAACACTTTGACCTATTTCACGACTAGATAGGTAGGGCTCCTGTCCCAGCAGCCAGGCCTCAGCCACACTTGCATCTCTTGAAAACTGGTGTACCTCCAAAACTGAGCAAAGAATGTACAGATATGGGTGCCATTAGTGTCAGAAAGAGCATCATGAAGTCATCAGACATCTTCTGAATTTACTTAAATATGGCTCAGGATAAAAAGTAAATGTATTTGGCTAAGTATTTTCCTTTAAGTAAACTCACTGAAATTAATCCTTTAAAAGACAGAAATTTATCCTGTTGGCTTTGCTTTGAGGAAAAATAAAAATTAAGGCCTACCTTCACTTCTTCTACAGACTACTTCATTTTGCAAGTTCAGTGTTTCCTTTTTGTTCTAATCTGCCCAAACCTACTAACTTCAGAGTCAAAAGCCTGTTATCTGCTGGTTCTCTTCCTTGGACTGCCCTGTCTACAGAACAGCCAGGCTGTAGGCAAGCAGTATTTCTGTACTTTATGCTTGTGCTACAGTTCCAGGTTTCCTTCCTTCTCTCTTCACAGCTGAAAAAAAAGCCTCCCACTGGTTTTGTGAATGGGATTGAGCAATTTTGGTGAATAATAAGGTCCAAATACCTAAACTAAGGGACGACTGCCCATGCTACTGTATTTCTTTAAAGCCTGCTGAGGCTCAGAATAAATGAAGAACATGTACACAGCAGGTCAGAACCCCACAAAACGACTACGCTGCACCATATATTTTGGGATTCCGGACAACCGTCTGCTGCAAAGGCTTCAGTCCATATAGGAGATGCGGATCACCTTGTTAAGAGTATCAGAACTGGGCTGCTGTTGCTGGTGTAAAATTTGCAATGCCACAATGTTTAAAAGTACACCTTTTGTCAGTAAACTGCTCATCAACATCCTAGCCTCCCAGATAACGCAGGCATGTTACCTGCGTAAGGTAGCAGCGCTTTACTTCTCCCTATTTTTCAGTAGTGCATACTTTGTAGAAACACAGTTGGAATGCGACACCTGCAAAGTATGGTGGATCTATTTCACCTAGCTCCAGATTAGTTCATATAGAGTAAGACCTTTGGTGCAGGTTTCTTAGTGTCAAATTCTCCGTTATGTTAAAATCAACAGGTGTGAATCTTACAGTTATTACAGTACAAACACACTTTCAAGCAGTGTTAGTACAAAAGTAAGGAGCTGCAGGTTTTTTCAAGGCTCGGAAAGACACAGTGAAGAGTTAGATATGGCCCTGCCCAAAGGAAATCCAAGGACGTCCTTACTCAGTCTCAGCCACTCCCATCTGTCTTCCCATTTGTCAATCATTTCTTTTCTCTTTTCTGTCAGCTGCAGCAGCTTTTCCTTGATCTGGATTGAAGAGGAGAATGCAGAACTGTTACACAAGCACCAGGTTCACCCCACCACACCACGTAAGCCATTAGCACCAGCAAAAGGCACTGATGAAATACATTCTGCTATGGTCAGGAAGTGGCTTAAATGTGAATACAACAGCTGTTTTTCTCATCAAAGTATAAATAAATATGACATTTGCATTAAAATACCAATTTGCATAAGCAGTATCTGTTAAAAACTACAACACCAAGAGTATTTGATAAAAAGAGTATAATGGACAAACAAATCTAAATGGTGCAAACATGTATTAGATCTTCTGCCCTTTTTCTAGCAAATAATGCAAAATGTGCTGCTCATGATTGTTACAAAAAGCCTGCAGCCACCCACGCTAACACCACTGATGTGCCAGCATAAGCCTCATGTTATTCTCAGGGTGAATACTGGCTACCAAAACCTCCCAGTGCCTGAGCAAATGCTTCTCCAAGGATACTCCACAGCACTCCTGTGTAATGCAGACACAGAAAACAGCAGCTCCCTGAGCGGGCAGTATCTTACGACATTTGGCTATCCTCCCTCCACCAAAGGGAGGCAGGAAGAAACACGGGTTAAGCCTCTATCCTCTGGCCTAGACAAATCAGAAAATAAATCAAGGCCTCAGGCAGTTGGCTAAGTTTTTCTCTTGATATTCCCTGGATTTACTCTCTATGAGACAAACTTTTCCTGCTCCTTCCCCCAGCTGGCCTCTTCACAGCATTCCAGTTCCCCTGTACAAAATTCAGGCTGTCTCATGGTTGCCTCTGCTCTTGCTTAGAGAAGTCACCTTTCCAAACACAGCCATCCCAGAGCTTTCTCTCTGCAGAACTCAATGCAACAGTTTCTTGGCATTTCCTGGACTGAAAACGGTACTTTAAATTGAGGTGCCATCTCTGCTACCCAACATGAACTCACAGAGTTAAATGATACACTCATTTCACAACAGCAAATAAGTGCAACAGTCCCTGATGTAATGCATGTCATTGTAAATATGCAGCTTATTAATCTGTAGATTGCACAATGCCAAGATTCTCCAGCTGAAACAAAATCTGTAGGCCAGCTGCACTGCGGTTGTTACGCATTCAGTAAGCACAGTACCTCCTCTGATGCATAGTGTTTTCTTGCCAGAAGAGATTTGCCGAGCTCAATGCAGGTAGTAAAGCTGTCATTTCGGGCATCAATTTCTGCTTTGATACCCTGGTGATTGTTCATTAGCAGTTCAACAGATGAAACATCCCTAAAATGATCAATCCATGGTTCAGAAACACATATTCCAGATTCAACAGTTGTTATATTTTCAAACAAGTAAGCTAACCCACAACTGTATGATAAAAAAAATTAATTCCTAGATTGTCTTTGTAGTTCAGGAAGCAAGATTGCTAGCAGCCTTTCCTTAGGAATGGCACCAGGCTGGTCTGAATCAGAGATCAAATGAACAAGCATGTGAGGCTTAATCCCTTTGAACACAATTTTACATGGCAATTACTTCAGTGGCCCCCAGCCTCTGCTGGGCAGCAATACACAAAAGCAACCTGCTGCACCGCCATCGGATTTTTGACAGCCTCTCTCTGAATTTCTGGCTGAGTGATACTGAGTCTTACAGATGTTCCTCAACTGACCTGCAGCCTTATCTTCAGATGGAGAAGAGATACTTCACATTACCTTGGCTTTTCTTGGGCTTCTATCTGTCGGATAACATCTTCCATCCAAAGCATGAGATCGCGAACCATGCTGAAGAATCGGAATTTGTCTCCTGTATCCACCAGTCTAACCCTGCGGCCCTCGCAGGCATCCAACAGGGCCTTCCACGCTTCTAGGACCTCGTTTTCCCTCTTCTGGATGTCATCAGCTTTGTCTCCAGCATAGGCAGCCTGAAGGCGCGCAGCATCCTCCTGCAGCTGTCTCACCTGGTGTGTTTTTATAAGAGAGAAATGGATCAGTGTTTGGATACCTCTGAGTCACAAATATGGGGATGTTTTAGCTGCTAATTCATCATTCGAATGGCTTTCTAAAGTCATTGCAAAAATACTTGGTCTGTCAATACTAAAACGGTTTGTTCTGTTATTAAGTCACTATACCCCTATGAGAATATTTCTTAGGGAAGACTGTTGGGTCAAGGGGCACTCAAAATAGCAAAGATTTGCCACTGCCTAAGCCTCCTGTAAAAGTGGGTGTCAATACAAAGTGACTTAAATGCCAGGGGAAATGGGGACCATTTTCTTCATCAAATTTTCTTCCTCTCACACAAGTGACAACGCTGCTCAGGAACTCCTGTATCAAAACTACTACTCTAGCTGACAGATCATTTTTCAAAAACATAGATAATGACTTCAAAGAGAAGAAAATATGGAAATTCAAAGATCCTTCTACAATTAGAAATCTCTTTTCCTTTGAAACACTGTCTTGAGACATCAAAGGCTAATTCTTGACTGTTTCACATATTTTTTGAGCCAGGAAACATTCTATTAGCTGTTGTCTAATAATTTTATCTTTTTTTATTTTTTTTAAATGTATTTTGAACATCAATTTAAACAGCCTTCCAGCTACAAGCACAGAGATCATGACACTCCCATAATCATCCATCTTGGTGCTCTAGCTGTTTCAGTCAAAAACTATCCTAAGTGCCTTCACCACAGTTCTGCGCTATGATTACATATTCCTTCATTTAGGTATCGATTATAACTACCTTTTTGAGAGACTGGGGTTGGTGTTTCGTGAATGTCTCCCATTTTATGTACAAAATCTACAGCTTCTGAAAGTAAAACACTTGGAAAATCAAATGCTTGCTATATCCCCTTTATTCTATTGTAAACAACTATGGAAATTGCAACATAATCAAGAATTGGCAGGCAGCTTGGCTATAAAAGCTATCTTTTCCGACCTACGGGGATAAATGCAGTCAGTCGTAATTCCTCCATTCCTTAAGTAACTTGTTCCTTTCCAAAATTCACATTCTGGCAGCTGAATGTTGTTTTCTGGTTTAGAATCCCCTGTGTGCTCTATGAGCAGCTGTCGCCTTCTATTTAACATACCTTGGCTTCAAAAGATTCAGAATTAGATCAAGTTTGGCTGGTTTTAAAAATCTTAGCCTAGACTACGTACTTCAAATCTCTTCAGACTGCTGTTAGAAAACATCATCCAAAGCAATATTGAAGACAGAATGCCCAGATTCATAACCAAGTCAGAAAGTCTCTATGTAGGACTTCAGACTTCCTTTGCCTCTCAGAAAGGAAAAATAAAAAGTGCCTAGCAGAAGAAGGTTTGGTCAGGGCTTTTTAGTGATTTTTAAACAAAAAAAAACCCAACCAGTCTTACACATCCCTTCATATTTGCCCCTGTCCTCCAAGTATCCTTTGGAGTATTGATTCTGCCATGGGACAGGATAGTTGTGTCTTGCGTTCACTGAGGTGAACATGGCATAAGGAGCAGGCAAATTGAAGGTGGCTTCCAGCACAACTAATACAACACCCAAGAAGAATGTTAAGGACAGAAAAATCTGAAACCTGTATTTCATATTATCTCTGGTATATTAAAAATCCTTTACAGATTTAGTATCTGTTCAATGTCTTTCAGAAATGGACTAAGCAGACAATATGTTAAGTCAAATGAACTCTTTTTTCTTTGAATGTAAGCTATTTTCCAGTCATATGAGCCACACAGTGTACTGCTGGTGCTGCTGCTCGTAATCAGAAAAAGGACCTCCGAGGAGTTGAAGCATGTTGCCCTCGTGCCTCTCCATCCACCTTCTCTTCCTACGCACACGGCAAGCTGAGACTGTCAGGAGCTGCTTTACTTTAAATCAATACAGAAGTTCTCTGCCTTTATGATTTCCTCTTCAACCAAGGACAGGAAATGGAGTAACGTTAAACAATTACCTACGTGTTCAGAAATCTGTGTACTTATTGATTTCTATTTTAGATAAACTAATTAACCTAATGCAATGACAACGAAGCAGAAAGACAGGTAAGAAAATGACGCAGGCGAAGTTGTTCCCACAGAAATACACTTGGAAAGCAGCTGGCAGCACTCTGTCTCCCAGCCACAAAGGGGCCAAAAGCAGCAGCAGAACTCTGCAGGTTCCTATACCCACAGACCACTGTCTGTTCGCTTGCTACAAACCTGGGTGCCGAGCGCCTGGATGTCATGCTCAAATGTTGTGTGCATTCTCTGTAGTGTTTCCACTGTGTTTTGGTCTCTACCAAGCTCTTCAGGCAGTTTCTTATGTTTGTCTTGAATACGTCCTAAGATCTCCTTGGCATCGTGGTAAAATTTGTGCAGTTCGTAAGAGGCTGCTAGAATTTGTGTTCTCGTGTCAATGAGCTCCAGGAGATCAGCCCAGGCCTCATTGAGTCCGTCCTTCCACTCTGCAATTGTCGCAGCATCTGAATGTCCAGAGTTGATGAGTTCATCCGCCATGTGGTTAACAGTATCAACACGCTCCTGTCCAATGTTTCCAGTGTCTCGGGCAAATTCTCGGAATCGCTCCTGTAGCATCTGAAATACAGAGAAAGAGACTCATGCAGCACTGTAATTACAAACTGATCTGAGCAAACCAAGCAAGCCAGCCACCCATTTATATTAACCATCTACTGTGTGCAGCATCCTGAAAAGGAAGTTCAACCTGCAGCTACGTCCAAAGAACTTACCGTTACGTGTTCGTAGTCCTGTCCCAGCTCGTGGGATCCTGCCACTACCTCCCTTTCAGCAATCCATTGCTCCAGGTCATCCACCTCGCGGTTAAGCTGGAATAGCCTGTGTCTCTCATCCAGCTTGCCTCTTCTCTCTTCAGCTAGATCCTTCAGGCCTGCATATAGCTTATCCACTTTGGACTGGCGCATGCTGATACGCTCGCTGAAAAAAACAAAGAGCACTGAGTCCTCATCATCTTTTATAAACAAATGAAAAAAAACTACAAGGAATAAAAATCACTGGGGGTATTTAATCCACAGAATGCATGTCTGCTGCATGCACAAGTTTGAATCGGACACACTGGACCAATCCTCTGCTGGCACAGTTGACCGCATGAGCTGGAAAACTTATCTCCCCTGTACGTATAACCCTGCTAGCTTTACAGGGTGAAGCTGAGAATCAAGCTCTCCGTTTGTTTGACCACAGATCACACCAGAGTCTTCTCCCAAAAATACAGGCAGGATCTGAGCTGCTGAGGCAAGTAGCATTTCATTTTCATTTAAATGCTACTTCAAAGTTCAGAAGCACTCATGGGTTTCTTACTCCCTAAAGCTCAGCGTTTCCAGAAGTGATTAATATTTCTACTTGCTGTACCTTTTGCCTGTATTTTTTCTCAGCCATATAGCCCTGTCAAATTGCCTTCCCTCTGCCTTGTAAAGTTGATTATGTTATTCCAGTACTCAGTCAGCTCAGCTAGGAAATCCATTCTCATCAGAAATTATCACGACCACAAGAGAGTGCTTTTGAGTTAAATAACAATCTTCCACCAGAGGCAGAGAGCCTCTTTCCTAAGATAGTCCTGTCTTCCTATCTGTGAAGGCAGAGCAGCTGAATACATCGGCCTCAGTCAAATCAGCCTTGCAGTCAAAGCCAATGGAGAATTCTGTTTGCTTAGCTGCAGCTCTTACAGCAAACCAGTTCCTAAGCTTCCTGAATTCTCCCACAGGGAAAGCCATTTACGAAAGTTGAGACAAATTTACCAAAATTAAGATGTTAATGTGCTCATGTTTAAAGCATCAGATTCCAGTCTGTGATTCTACCAGATTCTTAAAGAGGGGAGGCAGACCTTAGGGAGCACTGTGCTAAGAGAGAAGGAGAAATGACTGTGACCCTATGGGCTGGACATAGAAGTCGGTTGAAAGACTGAATACGGACCCTTGTCTCTCAGGATTGCTACACCTCCGTAAGGGAGGCCTTGACCCCGTTAGCCTGTATAAAGGGTGCAGCAGACATTTATTGAAGGTGTCCCGTACTATCCAGAAATCAGCAGCTGCACATACTGACCCTGTTCAGGACCCTGTCTCTGGCCAAATCAGGGTGGCCCAACATGCTGCCTGAACTGAGGCTGAACTCCTCTTCCTCTGCACACTCTTTGGAGCTACTTATTCTTTGCTGTAGTCTTTGTGTGTCAGAATGACTCATTGAAGGGACTGAACTCTTAAGAGAACTCATGATGTCATTAAAAAGGGCAATACCTTTCTGGGTGATTATCTGCCACCAAAGTTCTGCTGGTCTTTGAAAGCTGGTGCACAGTTTCAGCATAGTCTTCTACAGCTTGTTCCAAAATCTGGTGTTTCTTCAGCATGGACACCGCACTCTGTTCATCCTGTAGCAGTGACAGAAAACGACAGTCAAGTCCCCCACTCCAGAGAAAGACACCACACAGCAGGTTCAACTTGGTGTGTGAGCAAAAAGCAGTAGCCAGAAAGCTTTATAAATAACTGCTCCTGAGTACAGCTTGAAGACAAATTGTTCTGACAATGGTACATTAACAGTTGAGTTCACAGCAAATTGTACCCACAGAAAGCAAAATCACAAGTGAAAGACGGAATGCAACAACCCCTCTGGGATGCAGAACAAAATTACATCAGTTGTGCATTGAGCATGTTGAATTTCCTCTTCTATGAGTCTCTTTGTGTGTTTACACAACACTGGTGATTGTGCAGGGCTCAGAAAAATGGAACAGTTTTAGGCACATCACTTGTCAGGTTTTTCAATGACAGCTTGGGTCAAAGAAAAGAAATCCTACGGAGCCCATGCCAAAGGATTCTCCACCAAAGCGCCTGCAGAAATTCCGATCAAAACTTTCTATACATTGTTATGAGTAAGAAAAACAACCCCCAACTCTCAGACTTAACTGGTATTGTCAATAAACCTTTTCATTACAATGTTTTGCGTGATGAACTATTTGCATTAATGTTCCTTTTTATTTGCATTGCTTAGGTGTGAAAAAGAAAACAAATCCCTTTTAACTGAAGACTCAGCACCCATGGAATGTATTATACTGATACAAAGCTGAGTTTTATTTTATCAGGGCAGTGAGCATAGTGCATTTACGTAAATAACAAATAAGATACAGTGCACTAACACCTCCTTGAAAAATAGGAGTTCATGCACTCTTTGGTATGGTCTGATGCTGTTCTGATTTCATGTCACTGGGAGTAAAAGCTGACGACTAGCAGCATCAACTGACTGACCATCAGGGCCTGTTTCACAGACAGGTGCATCGTGCTGTTCCCAGTGATTCAAAACTAATAGAAAACTTGACCTAACTGGGCTATATTGGTAACTCTGACCTCACAGCAAACGAAGGCACACAGTTGCACCCCAGTCTGAGGATGCTTCACTTCCTCAATACAGCAAGGCCTATCCTCCACACTATCAGATACGTCATAACAGACAGAACAGATGATCACATGAGGTTTCACAAGGGAATTAAATTTGTTTATGTTACCCTTGCACCAGCGACATATTAAATTATGTCACCTGTCCCCCTCTAGCGAAGCAATTAAAACCAAACTAGTGTCGCGGTGGAGCCGCTCACCTTGGCTTTCTCTTCTGACATCATGTAGAGCTCCTGCTCACTCATCCAGGCCTCAGCCTCGGCAGCATCAAAGTAATACTGCTGTGCTCTGTGAGACTCCTCTAGGCGCTTGTGGCGTTTCTCCGTCTCCTCGATGAGGAGGTTCCACAGCTGCTGCAAGTCTGCAAGCCTCTGCTGAATTGCTTCAGCATTAGGGCTACTCTCTGTGATAATGTTTTGACTCCTCTCAAATATGTCATCGATACGAGGCTGATGTCCCTGGATTTCTTTCTGAAGGGTCTAGACGGGAGAAAAGCAGACTGATGAGACACTGCGCCAAACAAAAAAGAAATGCCAGTCAGGGGGTTTAACTCCAGAGGGGCAGCAAAACACATGCCATCAGCTCACGTGGACAAACTGGGGCTGTGCCCTCCCTGAACACGCCACCACACTACCCTGGCAGTCACACCATAGCACATCACCGCTGAAGTACCCATCATTTTACCCAAAGCCTTTCCTTCCTGAATTAGTCATCACTAAGGAGAAATAACAGGTACGGAGCTCTAACAGCACCTACTTACCTGATTTTTCTTTATTAGTAGCTGCACAGTCTGGAGGTTGTGTCCATGATCAGTAGATGTAGCTATAGGCATCCTCTCTCCAACCCACAACTGAAAGAAAGAGCAGAAGAGCACATATGATGTCAAGCAACCCCAGATACAGTTAGGGCAGCAGAGAGAGGCCGGTGCACACAAGATGCAAAAAGCAGCATTACTCAAACATGCTATTGAGAGACATGATCAAGAGGTTTCTTCCTGTGACAGCTCTGCAACAGATGTCATATTTGTCTGGGGAATAGGATTTCTTTTATACTCACAATTTCATCTTCAACATCCCGGTTGAACTGGTGGATCTCTTTGGAGGCCAGCAGGTTTGCCTTTCTTTCATTCAAAGGTTCCAGCAACTCCAAAAATTTCTTTTCTACAGTAAGGCGTTTGCCATCTACTTCATCTGTACTCTTCCCTTCTTGACTTAAAGCCCTTGCCTGGCTTTGCAGCTCCTCTATCTCCTTCTTACGAACATCCATTTGATTCTCTAGCATCTAAACAGAAACATGGCAAAAAAGTCCTGAAAACCGGGGTAAAAGCAATTGATACGGTTAGGGTACGTAAGTAGCTTCATAAGAAGGAAGAACAGATGCTGGTCAGTAAGGATTTACCACATTAATAATTATGGTAGCGTTCACATTACAAGGAACAAGGCTTAAACACAGATTCACAACTGTGGCCACCTGCTGACACCCCTCAATTATGCCTGCTTGTGCAAATGGTGAATTTGGCCATCGATGCAGCTCAATCTCTTCTATTGGTCATTCACAAGTCACCCTGAACAACTTTGGAGCCCAGCTAATTGCACACAAGAGCTTCATTGCTCCCTGCTGTCCTTGCTGCCTTTACAGCAGGGAATCAGGGACCGACCAGCTTTTGACAAGTTTGAATCACAGGCAGGTAGCCACGTACAGAGAGGGAATGACCAGGGACTGAAGGACTACAGAGGGAGACAGAATAGAGATATTAACGCAAGGAAGGAAGGCAGTATAAAGAAGAGATTGTATCAAGAAATTTATGGCCGATTTGTTTCTCTGTGTATCTCTGGTTCTTCTTAAAGATAAATGAAAAAACAGGAAGAAAGAAAAGGATCCCCTGTCTGTTCCTTTGAGTGCGGATATCTGCTGTCTGCCCACTCTGCAACCTGCGCTCCGTTTACCTGCTGCTTCTTCAACAGGATGTTGACACTGGTGAGATCTTTTCCGTAGTCGTCTGACTGAATTTGACTCTCCAAACCATTCAGCCACTTATCCAAATCAGCACAGCTCTGGGTAAAAAGCTCCGCCTTGTTTGCATCAAAGAGACGCTGAGCCTTGGTCTGGGTAGTGGATTCAAGCTCTTCCCACATTTGATGGAGACCTGTCAGCTTTTCTTTCACTACGGCTTCAGTCTCTGGTTTCTCTGCAATGAGCTGCATTCCCTCCTGCAAAGTAAAGAGCAACAAAATGGTATCTCCTTGGGAGCACTCGCAGACCTTTAGTCAAATTATTATTAGTAAGCACTCAGGATTCCTCATCTGCCAGCAGCATCAACCACTCATTTTCTGTCTCCAATTATCCAGCGACTCCTTCCAGAACATCAGCTCCCAGGTCGGTCTCTTGCCAGGAAGAGGGTTTCTTGGCAATGGGAAGGTCAAGCAACGCCTCCTTTCTCTTCCCCACTACACATGGTCCTTTGTGGGAGCTCCTGGGGACACTGCTCAGACAGGAGCGGAGCGGGCTGCCCCATGTGCCTGTGTGACAGTGGAGGAGGGAGCTGCAGCTGAACAAGCTGTGTGTTTGGCTTCTGTGAGCCATTTCACCAGGAGAGCCATGAAGACCTAGCGTAACGAGGGGCCTATGGCACCAAAAATGGGCTGCGCGACTCAAGGGGGTTATGTCAATGGGTTATAGCAATTACCACAGGTCTAAGCTAGTATCAGAGAGCAACAATCTTCCCTGGGAAGCAGGAACCTGGTACCTAGCACCAACAGAGCACTTAGACTTAAGACATCTTTTTGCCTTTACAAAGATTGTATTAGTCTTGGAAATATTTTCTTTATTTTAACTATACTTCTACCTCTGTACCTGGGTGGTGCTGATAAGGGATAAAACCTTTTCAGATGTGACCGTTACTCACAACACAGTACATTTAATAGCTGTGACCACTGGTAACATTAATACAGTGATTGTCAGCTGTAGCTCGATACACAACTTTGGTACTTTGCTGCAATCTGATTTTTCAGAGGCAAAGGGCGAGGATGTATTAGCACCACTAGAAAAGTACTTCCAGTACTAAGAGCAGCCTTCTAATTACACCTTTAAAGGGTATTGCTATTTGCAGATCACAGAAAAGCCTCTAATGGGATACAGAGTGCCAAAGTGGGAGAGGAAATGAGCAATTAAGCTAACTTACACTGAACAGAAACCCACTGTCAGAGCTAAAGACGAGGCCTCCTTAGTGTTCCAGAGCTGCACATGAGAAATGGAGGGGGGAAAAAAAGTACAGCTCATCACAGCATATTAAAGCCTTCAAAGTAACTTGATACAGAGCTGTGAATCTTAATTAATCACAAAACTGGCTGTACTTTACCTCATGCACTAATTTTGCATGGGAAAAGACAGCCTGATTATAGTCCTGAATGAATGAAAACCAGCATGGGAGTCTAAATTCAGTTATTCGCCTACATTCAGTTATTTCCCAGGAAGTACTTCTACTTTTAACTCAAATCACAACATTTGCCTCTTTTATCCTTTGGGTATGAAAACTAGGTTATGCCTTCCTCCTAACAGATAAGAAAGTCTAGACAAAATTAAATTGGCAACTTAGCCAGCGACTATCCTGTGAGAATGTCTTGGATAAAAACCATTTAACATCAACAAGGAATAAAATGGGTTAGATGGAGACACAACGCAATAGATAGTTATTCTACAGTAATGAAATCTCCTTTTGCCTTAGCTGGAGAGATGATTCAAGCACCTATTCTGCACAGGAACTGATCCCATCTCTGTGCGTAACCATCTTCGACAAAGATGAGAGCATTTTTCAGATGTTCTTTAGTTACCTTTTCAATCTTCTCCAGCCATTCTTTGTTGGATGCAAGTTCTGCCATAAATGCCTGATGCTTCAGCCATTTACTATGCAGGTTCCTTGCCTCATCATAGGACATATCCTGGGCTGTAAGCATCTTTTCATTGATCCAGAGTGAGAGCTGAAAAGGAAAATACACGAGTGTTTGTGAAAACAGCTGTAGTGTGAAATAATGCAAAGACTCAAAATGCCTCCGGATCAAGGATAAAGAGATGCCTCTACAGAAGAGTTACGTGAGATTCAGAGACTGCTTTTACTCGGGGTTCAGTCAAGGATCCACTTCTTTAACAGTTAAATTTAAACATTCATCTCCAATATATAAATAACCCATGAGACGAGCAGAAAGGAATCAGCTCCATGATGAGCAAAATCAAACACCCAAGTCTCACCCAGTTCAACAGTAAGAGAAACAGGGACATGTGTCCTACTTATTGGTCACAGTGTATTTTTGTACCACTTTTCCCTTGCAACATTACTCAATGTGCTACTCAGGACTGGGACTTGAACGTCCTCACCACACCCCTGTGGAGCCTTACTGACTTCCTGAGGACACTGCAGAAGTACACGCTAACGAAGTGGCACGCAAAAGGCAGTCTCCAGAATTAAACAGAGCCCCCACGTAAATTTTTCAGGGAAACATCAAATGAGAAAGTCTATTTCTACTCGTATCAAAAGTCTACAGAATAGAGACAGTTTTGTACCGTTAATTCACATCACATTTGTACCTTTTCCCCACAGTCTTTTCTCTATGTAGGTTTACATAAATAAATTCATTTATTTGTCCAATTTCCAGTAGCATTTTGGTACTCAAGACTTTCCTTTTCCCATGATATAAAATTCAAGACTGATTTCATTCTGATTTTCTGCAAATACAAAGGCACTGAGAACAATTTGCAGGGCAACACTAGAGAAAATCAATACTTTAAAAGATAGCTTATTTGCCAAGGGCAAATAGAATGTGAAAATTATTGTAACAGCCAACACCAAAATTCCTCCTAGGGCAAGTCTGTCTGCTTTATCTATCCCTTAGGTGTGGATAAAAAAAATACATTCACAGGAATGTTTCTAGAATTTGAAAAAGATTCATTTTCTGCATATTTAGAGTCGCCTACCCAAGCGGAAAATGTCAAAACAAATCTAAGCTTTGTTTCTACAATGCCACTTCAGCAACGTAACGCAATGTCCTGCCGAGGAAGCACCCTGACAAGAAGAGTAACAGAGCACAGGCAAGACTCGCCAATTCTCCGCTACGTACTCAGGATACAGGGCAACAAATTCCATTGAGCGTTCACAAGTCTTTTTTTAAACTGTCCCTTAAAGGCACTGTTAAGCTCCACAAAAAGGGAAAACTTATCAGAGCAAAGAAATTCCTCATCTGATCTTGCTATCAAGTCTAAAGAGAAAAATGTTCATGTTAATGAAGGCCTCTGTAGGCAGTGAATTTTACAGTTATAGCAGGCTACCGTGCTACGTAACAACCAAAGGCTACAGTAAGGATTACTACATAACCCAAAATTAGTGGGTTTACTCCTGCCTTTCTGGGTAGGAGACAGCTGCTATACTCTGCAAACTGCACTGCTTGTCTTTCATTGTTTGCTTTTACTCAGCCATAGCATTAAGTCTGAGGATTTTAAAAGTGCTTCCCAAGGAAAGGTGGCATTGTTCATATTAACAGATGGGGTGAACCAAGACACAGACAGCACGTGGTACACAGCCAGTGGTTGTCACGATAAAACCCTCATTTCTGATTCTCACAACATTGTTATGCTCCTTCTGATAACACAGAAGTGCAAATAAAGAGACTATTAAAATCTGGCTTTTGCAACCGCTATAGCTGCTGGAAGTCAGTATCTTCAGCGCAAAAGCAGATTTAAAAAAATAATACAACAATATTCTAAAACAGTGCCTCAGACTGGCACTTGGAGTATTTATTTCTCCAGAAAACCATAAGTCAGTTGTTAACGCTAGCAGAGCTAGCTATTAGGCTTCCTCCCATTCTTTGCACCTCTACCACAAAATTTTGTTTCTGCACTCAGCTCCTAGAAGACTGGAACGCTCTGCAACAAAAAGCAGGCATGAACTAAGAGAAATGCAGAGACAAAAGCCTTGTAAATCTGGCAGAGCAACAAGGGAAGGTGAAAGAGCACCAACTTCTGCTGCACTTCCCAGACATTGCAAATACCCAAGCTGACACAGCCTATCTTGTGGCGTAAGGTTCATAGACGTCTGCGCTGCATGACAAAACCTGCCGGCACGCTCCGAGAACAGGCAGAGAACTTCTGACGTGCGGAGTCTCGCCAAAAGCTTTCACTCCGGGCTCCCCAGAGAAATTAGCCCAGACAGTGCTGGGACTTCTAAGCACTTACAGGGAAGATCAGCTTTAATCTGTTCAAAGGTGAGCTACGCAAGAGCAGGAAGTCAAAGAAAACTAAATGGCAAAATTTATCACATCTCCTCTTTGGAGGATTTTTGGCTGTCACTCTTTATTTCATCCATTCAGCAAGTTTATTTAACACATTCCTATTTATGAATGCAAGAAACAGGCAAAAACAACCAACACCTCAGGATTAACCTGTGACAGTGTATCTGACTACAAACAACAAGACAATCTGCTGTTTTCCCTCATCTGTGATCCGGAGGAAAGGCTGATCACCACTGAGCTGTTAGGAGCACTATCCTGCCACCTCCTCGAGCATCACGGACCCTGCTCACTGCCTCGCCTGTGAGTCGGAGGCAGGAAGGAGCGAGGGGAGCGAGGGGCAGGAGGCCACACTTACAACAAGGCTTCAGCACGGCGTGACCGATGAGGAAAGTGCCTGCCCCGGGGAAGGAGCACATTGCAGAAAACACTCTTCCTTTCCTCAAGTTACAGACGGATGGGAAACTGTCCCTAAGGCGGCAGGCAGGAAGGCCAAAGGATCATTGCCAGGTGAAATGGAGACTGGTTCAAATCTGTTTTCTAACAGTTCTCAGCTTCACGGTCAGCGCTAACAAAAAACAAAAGGGCGAGGTACTCCCTTGGCTTCCTTCCACCCCGCAGGACAGTGGCTCTCCATCACACAATCCCCTCCAGCCCAACATAGGTATCAGTAGGCTCTTTGTAATCACGCTAATGCAAATTCTAAGTCTCATTATGGCTGTCTTCTCCGAAAACAACCATTCAATTATCGTCAAGGCTAATGTCCTCTTAAAAAGGATTGGAGAAATTTGTAACATTTGGGTATTGTAAGTTCTGTCTTTGAACCATACAGTCGAGACATCCATGCTTTAGTGGCTGGAGAGAAACAATCGAGAGGAAAGGCATTCAGGCAGCCAGACACTAGAGCTTTTATGTTTTCCTTTTTCTTTCAATGATATAGGGGAAAAAACAGATCCTAGGGAACACAACCACATTGACACAGAGGCTAGAAGAGCTCCAAGAGCCAGAGGGATTTTTGTACCAGAGACGTTACAGAGGAAGGAAGAAGCTGCTGTAATAACAGCAGAATTTTTGCTAATCTGTCATGTTTTTACAATGAAGGAAGGAGCAATTTAAAGCCAAGTTCATGGTTAGCTTACGTAACGCAGGAAAATAGACTGCATCTAGGCAACCAAGCAGTAAACATCATTTGCCCAGTTGATGATCGTCATTTTGTTTGCTCCTTGTACAAAATCTCAGCTGTGGGCAATTCCATTCAGACACACTGCAGTGACTTCCAGTCTCCTGGAGCTGGATAAGATGCGCAGCTAATGTACTGACTCTTGAATTTAAAAGCACAGCTTTGTCATAGTCAGCTCTCTTTGCAGACTTCAGATAAGGATAGCTAGTTTTTAACGCACATCACAGGCCAGGCTCTTTAATATCTGTCAGTACTGCACGAAATAACCTGAAAATTACTTGATTAATTCCTCATGCGAGGAACAAGATTATTCCTAACTTTAAAATGTTGCCTTCAGTGTAAACAGTCCATATAAGTCACTAGAAAATCTGGAAAGGATTTCTTTCTTTAAATGTTATAGAACTTAACAATTTTAAACACATGCTAACTATCAGATAAATAACACATTAAAAATGATCCAGTTTAATCCTGCTCCCCTCTTATTCCTAACCTCCTTCTGACTAATGTTCTGTAGAAATCACTTGAAATCTCGCGCACCAGGCCACATACATATATACAGCTGTAGACAAAATTCTTCATGAGTTCAGTGCTAATCCCACCACATTCCACATGATTAATTTATACCACAGCAGAAAATCTTCACTGCTTTTGGCAATTTTCCCTATCTTTAGCTTAGATGACACAAGGAAATTCAATTCATGAGAAAAAAACCCAAACAGATTAATTTTTGCAGAGTTTGGGGGGGCGGCGGTGTTTGAATTGTTTACTCCACATTAAATGATACTGGATGACTTGACTGCAAAATGCCGAGTATTCCAGTCCTCACAGAATATGGGGTAAGAACGCTCTTTTGCAGGATGCGGCTTCTAGCGATAAAAATGAAAGGATGTAATTTACCTCTTGACAATCCTGAAGAAACTTTTGAAGATCCCTGTTATCTTTCAGTCTCATCAGAAGTTCACTGGCTGCTTCACGGTTCTTCCTATGTCTAGTCAAAAAAATAACAGTAGAGTAAAAAACCTTGAAATAAGCGTTTCATGCAAAACTGTCATTTGTTCCTTTCTGTAGCCCCTTTGGGATACAGGAATATGTATGTGGTGTGTCTTTTACTGTCTTTTCAATAACAGACATTTCTGAAGCTCAGATATGCATGTGTTATTTAACGTGCTTAGTTAAGTTCAGCATCTACTTGTTTTTGTGACCAGTTAAATATACAGAGAAAATTTTGAAGTCTGCAGGGTTTCACAAGTGTTATGTGCAGAATTTGGCCCACTAATTTCAAGACGAAAGGAAAGTTCAGACTGTGTGCCAAAAAACATAAGAAAGCTCTCTGCAAAATTGCAACAATAAGATTGCTTGTTATGTTGCTCTTGCAAAGTGTGTACTTGCTGTAATGTTCTTAATAATATACCTCCTTCTCCTGAACGAAGCTGGAGTGGTTTATATAACCTTCCAAACGCTGTATTTCACAAACGGCGCATGCAACACACCTGTGTGTTTCTGCAAATGGAAGCTTTATGCACAGTGGAACATATTTTTCAGAGCGTTTAAGAGTGGACAGAAAAGGTTAGTCTAGAAGGCCTATTTTTAATTCGTAACTGTTCGCCCCTTGAAGGATGAGTCACGTTGGCAGTCCCAAAGGTCTTGGTGGGTTCTTCAAACAGAATGGTGCCTGAAGAGCTGATTCCCAAGGTACCTCTGAACATGTTTTTAACTAATGCTTAATTTGGAGTAGTAATCCCTGTCCTTCAGTACTTTCATTATTTATGAGGTGATTTAGATAGAGGGGGCACAGTAAAGAAAATAATTTTTTATTTCCTGCTCATTGTATTAGATTTGTTGGTATTTCACTGTACAGGGTCTTAAAGTGAAATATTGCTGCCCTTTGTAATAACTGAAGATAAACACGGATAGAGAGCTGGAAATTATTTTAAAGGGTGGCAATTTAGAAGATGATCTCAGCACGTACTGGCAATAGCTAAATAAATCCACATTAGTGGAAATCTCCAGAGACTCATGATATTCTAAAAGACTATACACTACACGCTGATGACAACAACTGGATTAAGATACACTTTTCCTGATCTGCAATAAGTTACCAGAGCAAGCTCTCTGGCACAAATTTAGTGACTTCAGAAACACAAGGAATACTTAGGGATATGTTTTACATAAAAGCAAAAGGCCTGTAGGCAGAGGAATAGGAGAAAACTCTTTACAGGACTACAAATTGCTTCTCTTTTGTCTCAATAGCTTCCTCTGAATAACCAGGCAAGCAGCATCTATATAGCTGTAGGTCAAGAAAATTGATTTACAGATCAGATGGCAAGGAAGACATATGTAACCATCAAAGCAAGAGGCTGGAGTCCAAGCCCAGGTAACCTTGAAGTTTTGACAGGTGTTATCTGAGACAGCACAGAGGAAAGGACACATAAATTGCGCCTTAGGAAAAATCTCTATAGCATAGCTAACGTCATTGGGTTTGATTCCACTCTTTCTTGGTTCGTTTTTATACGCCTGGGCAAATACAGTGCATTACTCAGGTTGCTAAAATGAAGCAAGGAATTGCCTGGGTGATTCTGTCATTATGATTTCATAGATTTAAGGCTAGATTACATTATAGACTTATATAACCTGGAGAGGACACAAATTGTGAAATTAAAAGGAGAATTGTCATGACACTTATTTGAATAGAGTGAAGAGAAAGTAGAGAAGATCTTATGTTGAGAAAACTTGAATTTAAAAAACTAACAAAAACATCTCCCAGAGAGCGTTGGAAATACTAACTTCAAGAACTTTGAAGGGAAATCATGCAGGGATATCAAACAGATGACAACATAGTTGCTTTTTTGTTTTTTGTCCTCAGCATAACAAATATGATCTTTGGTGCTTAGAGCTATTTAACTGGAAGAGGTTGTTTGGTTATTCAAGATGACATGGAGTGAGACTGAAAGATGAGCATTCTCTGAAGAACAACAGAGTTGAACTGTAACAAGGCTTAAACTGGGTACTTGAAGGTGTGGTAATAGTATTTTGAGGACAGACACTGCTGGAACAGGCAGGAATTCCTGTATTTTCATCATAGAATTGACATTATTTTTGATGGGAATAAAGGGCCTCAAGAAGTCATTTAGTGTGTTCTCCTGCCCCAGACTGGCTATATCTAAATATTATTAATTCCTTGTTCATGTTTCCCTAAATTCTTTAAAAGCACCAACGTCAGAGATTTTAAGAATTTTCTGTGCATGACTACCCCTATCACTAGAAAGCTTCTCCTACCCTCTACTACCAGTACGTCAGAAGGGCTTTAGGTAGAATGCACAGGCAGACCGACTGGAGAACAGAACCCTTCGTAATACAAATTTTTATCTAGATACTAGAAAAGTGTGGTGTTAAGGAGGCTGCTTGGTCACCCTGTTTCCCTGGCCCTGTGTGCAGAGGCCCCAGCTGGGCACGTCAGGGTGCTGGACAGGTTGGACTGCAGCTCTGCCGAGGGCTACAAGCACTCGGCCATCACTGGAGGGTGGAGAAAAGCACAAAGCTAATTGTTCAACTGCAGATTGCAGTCAAAACTATTATAATCCTGCTCTTCTGAGATGCACGTGGCAGAGAAGGGCCAGAAACTCGGACCCTGTCACAATTAATGCTGTCAACAACTGCTTCTTACTAATTCGTTAAAATAGTTTGTGGAAGAAGATCCTGCACTTGTACAAAAGAGTTTACTCTGTAGACTCTAATTATTTAGAATGACTTTGAATTCATCTGCCTGTTCACATCAGATATATGAACTTACACCACAGCAGTGTCTAGGGCTGCCATAAAAGGGGGCTTCCCTATCTGAAGAGGAAACCTCAGATTCGAATGTCCAAGCTAAGCCAGTAAAAGAGGTAAAAGAGGGGATAGGGAATGTACTATAGTCAGTTAAAACATAGGGGTATCTTCCTTCTGTGGCAACATTATGAAGAATCTAAAGCAGGAAAATGAGATTTGTTCGGCACAAGGAGGTGTCTGACTCAATCCGAGAGCAGAGCACCAAAATTTGCCACGGTGTTCCCATGCTGTCTCCCCAGAGGCCCCTGAGAATGCTAACAATGCTGAAAACTGACAAAATCACTTGTGGTTTAACTGTAAGCCTGTGGGTTTCAAAGCCTGTGCAGGGATAATAAATCACACGTAGTGTGAATGCAACTGCCTGCTACGAATACCGAGATATATGCAAGGCAGTTTGAGCTTCTTTAGTTGTTCCACAGCAAACAAGAGGCACTCTCCTTTCTGAATAGGCAAGAAGCAAAATTACTTCCGTTCTCTGTTGAACAGAAAGTTGCACAAATACAAAAGCTGATGAAAAACAGACCCAGATCATAATGAGTCAGATCTGCCACTGTCTTTAAACTAAATCTCATTTGCAGAATCAAAGAGGCCATGTGTAGGCACTCAGACCAGAGCAGTCCCCTTATACCCTTCCAAGTGAAAATGGAGGAGAAAACGCTTTCCCTCCGGCTGGCAGAAACAGCAGCAGAAGTCACCAAAGCAGGGACAGCTGCACTGGAGAGACCAGCTTCTTTCCTAGCTGGAAAAGCTAGCAAGTGATAGATTCATTCAAACCTATCTTCTCCTTCCCTCATCCTTTCTCCATGTCCTTATTCCTATTTATTCCTTCCCCTGAACTGCACTAAAAGATTGTGCTGAAGCGTTTATCTCCTACTGCACAGCTCCACTCTGCTTCTGCACTCTCCTCCCCTTCCTTCGCCTGATACCAACCATGTCAATTGAGATGGTAACCATTTTAGGGCACGGTCTGTCTACTGTACCAACGGACAGTGGGGTCTCCTCTGGAATAGCTTGAAGGCATGACTGTAAAAAACACCATTAACAATACTACAAAGAGCTCCATATGGGAAGTATGGAGCTGCTGCACATATTTGTACTTGTTTGTTTTGGTCCTTTGTTATACATCCAGGTGGAGTTTGGTTGGGGGAGCAATTTTTTGTAAAACCAAAGAGGCTTCCTTTGCTACCACTCCCACTACACCCAGCCCCAAGGCTTTGTTCTTGAGGCTTATCAGCCTTACAGACTCAAAGAGCAATCACACGGATTTCCTGAATGGCAATTCACTAGATGATTTTTGCAGTGCTCTGCATGAATAGCTTTGGAATTGAGGAAATGCGTTGGGAAAAAGTGGGCTTAAAAAAACATACAGTCTCTAGGACTTGCCTGCCATTCAGAGTAGGAACTCCAGTACACGTGCCACAGCCAGGACGGCCCAGGTGGTCAGCTGGGGTGCAACAGGACAATGGGGACACAGAGGAGTAGCTGCACTGGGGGGAAACAGTCACCAGAGCACCACAGCCAGGGCAGCAGGAACCTCTCTGCAGAGCACAGAGGCTGAAGCCGTCTCCCACTCCAGCCACCTCAGAAAGCGCTGCAAGATGCAGCTCACCATTTGCTACTATATCCTTGGATGCTATCTTTTAATATTCCAAAAGTTGCAGAAAGAAGACACCTGACCAGAAGGCCAGGATCAAGTCCTCGTGCTTTCATAAGTGGATGGCAAAACTTATAGCAGAGGACATTGAAAGTCAAGAGAGGGTAAATAAGGAAAATTAATTTCCTAGCTTTCACCTTGATTGCTTTCATACAATCTTCTCTTCCTGGCCTTTGCAGATTCTCTCTGGGATCTAAAGAGAGTCAAGCTGGTTAGAGAAAGAATGAAAACGTGACGTATCTTTGGGGTTAGGCTGTCAGAGGGCTCAGACACCCTCAGCAAGCTCGGGAACAGCAATATCTCCCTTTCTTGAAGCCATGAGCCACAGCTAAAGTGGGTGCATACACAGTGGGACACGTTGGACGTATTTGCCAAAACAGGAAAGGCATAACATTTTCTGAACTACTTCAGTTCAGTTTCTCCTTGGAGGTAAAGGTATGTGGGTAACTCTGAGCTCATCAGCTGTGGGAGGAGGCAAGTCTGATAGAAGGGTCGTCAGTAACATTTGACATAAAAGGTCTGTATGAGCTTATTGCTGTGTTCTGATGCTCACGATTGAAATGCGCCTTGAAAGACTCCACTATTATTCAAACCAAAAGCAGAAAGAACCATGAATCATAGCCATCAAAACGGAACATTTGCTTTTCAAAGAAAAAGAAACTCTTAACATTCTATAGCATCCATGCCACAGCTAAAGAGACAAAGCAAAAGCCTTGTTCTAGGATGAAAGACACATTTGTACCAATGCTTCCTAATCTGATTGCAGAAGGGCCAGACAAGTTGGAAAAGGCGATCAAAGCCAAGTGGGTGGGGTAGATACAATGCCAATTACGCTCTTCAAGAGCCACATTCCTTCCTCAGAGAAAGGACAGGAATACATTATTATAATTAAATCAGCTACGAGGTAGCAGAGGAATCTAAGACTTGTGGAACCAGGTACAGCTAACTGCTACAGCTCCCACCATAACATGAAGTCTGTTAATACTCCAAGTATTATACTGCAACACTCCTATAGCCAAATTCTGGGTAGTGAGCTCATTGCCTTGTAAGTCTCTAGAAAATGGGAGAGGTAATTTAGCCTGGCACATTTTTGAAACATTACAGTTCCTATTTTTCCACAGCACAAAGAGAACAGTCTACAACAGACATTCCCTAACATGTTACTTTGCCTTTGGATTCTGGTAAAAGGTCATCTCTCCAAGCACAGAAATAAAGTATGAACAGCTACAGCCTGCCATCATTCTGACCTTACCTGTCATCAATAGAGTCCACTTTCTCCTGGATTTTATCAGAGTTAATGTTCCCATCACTAACTAGCCTCCTGCCAGTCTCTACAACTGCATTGATCTTCTCTTCATTGGCATCCATCGTGGTCATGAAATCCTCCTGTTTTTTAATAGCAGCTTCTGCCCCTTCCAAGGTAGTGGGCATTTCTGTGTGTGCCAAAACATACTCCTGTGATTAAAGCATAAATCAGAGAGACAAAAGTATTATACTCAGGCTATGCTGTCTGCTCCAACAACAGATTCACCGCATATGAATACAAACACCTCCCAAGAACAGTTAGAAGTAAAATATAAAAAGCAAATTATAGTTTAAAAAAGGGGAAATTTATCTGTTTGTAGCTCTCCTGCCGGATGATCTTGTTTGTCAATTGCTTGCAGTATATGGTGCCAACCTACAGAAATGAAATAAGGTGTATCTTGACCACTTGCCTGGTTATTAAGAAATGCTTCTGCTTGCTTGGTATCTCTGAGAAATAGCTGGTAGGCATGAGACTGGGAAAGGAGATTTTGCCTGTTCTCCCACATTTTGTGAAGCTCATTCCATCCAGTGTCCAAAGCTTGTAGGCGCTGGCGTAAGAACATGTACTGAGCGTCAGTTTGCCCTTGTGTCACCATCTCACCCATGTCCCTCATTTTCTGATAATCTTCCTCATAATTATTGATTTCATTCTTAATATTCTCATGTTGAGTGAGCAGCTTCTCAGCCTCTGTCAGTGTGTTTGGCATATCTTCAGATGCAATTGCAGTCTGCGTTCTGGATAGCCAAGACTGGAAGTCATCCAGATCTCTCAGGAACTGCTGCAGTTTGCTTGCCTCTCCAAGGGATTCCTCCCGGTTCTTGAGGGTGGTCTTCATTTCTTCCCATACATCGTTGATTTCTGCGAGCCGTGAAAGGATAGCCTGTGCCTGGTCAGGATGCTCTGATTCCAACTTCTCTGCCTCTTTTTGCAGGTCACTTAGCTTGGCTTCAATGGCTACCAGGTCACGCTCCATGCCTGTCAGCTTCCTCTGCAGGGCCATCACTCCAGCTAGATCATTACCCAGATCTTGTGTGGATTCGATCACTTTGGTCTTTTCCCTGATCCAGGATTTGGTTTCATTACACTCAAGATGGTAGTTCTGGATACTCAGAGCAGAGAGCAGAGCATCCTTCTTCCTGTCTACCAGTTCTCTGAACTGGCTCCATCTGAAATTTGTGAGGAGAGAAAAGGAGAGAAATTGAGATTTTTGTATAATAAGGAAAAAGGATATGGCAACGTTGCTGAGTGAGCAGGTGCTCACGTTAGCTTGGTAAGCCATGAAATAACCTAACTATTCATGTTCTTTTCAGTCCTTCCCGTATCATCAATAGTTTCAGCAAAACAGCCAAGCTACGGCATATATTAGAATATGACAAGTGCCAGCAACACTAAGGCCTTAAGAGTATAATTTTTCCTCAAGTGAAAAATTGCCAGTTACATCTGATTTTCACACTAAATGTACTCTCTTGGTTTATTTTGAAGCCAAAAAAAAGAGAGTGAGTTTACATGAAATTATATTGGTTTCTTTTTTACAATAATAGCACTACAGTAAATTTCCAGCTCTCAAATCAAGGTACTGATACACTGAGGACCTGATTGAAGTCAATAGCAAAACTCCATCTGTTAATCAAATATTTGAAAGACACGGCTCTTTTCCTTCTGAAGCTTTAAAGGCCTACCTTGAAGATGCTTCAGGTTAACAGTATCAGAATATCTTAAAAAACACATATAAGAAACACAAATGACTCCACTGTACTTGTTTCAGCCAGTGTCAAGTTCATGAGCATGAGGCCTTCACTTACCTTGTATTGAGTTTATCTTGCTGTGCTTTGATCTCCTTCTCACTTGGATGGCCGCTGTGCATTAGCTGTCTAGCAATTTGGTTCACTACTGCAACACGGGATGCCTGATTGTTCATCTCTGGTTCTAAGCTTTCAAATCTGGAGGGGTGGAAAAAACAAACAAAAATGAGATCACACAGGTGTTGGAGAATCTGAGCCACAGGCAAACTGAGAAAGGTAGCTGGTGTAGGTAAACTTCCACCCAGTATTCCCCAAACCTCCTGGTAAAGGCATTCTCACCTGTGCTGGATCACTTCCAGGTCCTCCAGCTTCTCTGGAATCTGCATATTATTCAGCCACTTCTCCTTTTCATCAATCCAAAGCTCACAAGCATCTGCTTCACTGAACATCTTATAAAGAGCAAGGGTATCCTGCAAGGCCTGTTTACGCAGCCGAGTCAGCTCAGCAACCTCTTTGTATCTTTCCTCTATTCCGGACAATCTGCCTTGCACATCTGGAGATCCGGCATGCTCCTGTGGTAGAGCCTTTGCTTGTTCATGAAGGGAGTCAATGGTTGGCCGGTAGCTTGCAATCTCTTCAGCCACATCTTTGTGTTTCTTGACCAAGGACTGAGTGGAATACTCATCGTGGCCAACATCATTGCTGGAGACAATTTTGAGGATGTCCAACATCCATGCATCAATATCATCAGCGTCAGCCTGGAACTGGTGAAGGAGAGAGGCTTCCTCCAGACGCTTCTTCCTAATGGCGGATAACTGTTCCAAGTTAGCCCACTGCTCCCGGATATCCTTAATTCTTTCTCTGATTTTCTCAGACCCAAAATGCTCCTCCGCAATCATGTCTTCACCTTCTTTTATCGCCTGCTGAAAGTGGCCACTACGACCACTCATTTCATCTTCAAATGCCTTATGTTTACTCAATAGACGGACGACACTGGTTAGGTCCTTCCCATAGTCATCAGATGACAGGATCTGTTCCTTCTCCCTGATCCAACCTTCTTCTTCAGCCATTTCCCAGAAGAACTTCCAGAGGCGCCGGGACTCCTCCAAGCGGGCCCGGCGCTCAGCTGCGAGCTGGCACAGCTCTTGGTAACAGAACTCCATGTGAGCAACACGGTCCCTGATAACCTGCGGGTCACACGGTTTGTAACCTGTTCAGATAGAGAATGTACATTACAACTTGGACTGATTCATTTTCATCTCTACAGCTGGGGCATACACAGAGTTCTTAATTCCTCTTTGTTCTAGCTACAAAGTTTACATAGAAGAATTCATAGTTAGTCTCCTGAAAGTGAACGTGAACTATTCAAGTTCTACCGTACAATAACACAGATCAGAAGGATACTGTTCTTCATGTAAAGACAAAAAAATCGTGAAAGATATCCATGACTGTTTTCAGTGAAACAAAATTCACTACTCCAGATTTATACCAGCTTCATACACACAACTGCACAAAATGAACATCATTTACTCTAGTTAATGACATTGCTTTAGTGCAATTGCTTTTATTTAGGACAAACTGGGACAGTATCAGTCTAGGTCCAATAATCTGTATTGTTTGCATTAGAAACACAGAAGGGGGAATTAATGGTGACTACTACAAAGTTACAGCAGCTGCTGGTTAGGAGCGTGACATCCCATGCAAAACACAATGCCACAATGAATTCTTGAGCAGGTACCTGGACAAATTAATCATTGACACAGTGAGTAAAGAAGGAACAAATGAAGCTGGATTCTCTTATTCTGGTGTTGAATTTAATCTAACGTGCCTTGTAGAACTAATGAGGCTTATAGATAACCTCATATGTAATTAAGACAAGGAAGGACGTGCTGGCTATTACCTTCTCCATCAGTGGCAAACTTCTGAGCAGATGCATTTACGCCTCTCACTCTCTCAGCCTGAATAGCAATGTCCGCTTCCACAAGAGCATGTTTCTGCAACAGGTCTTCAACTCCTAACAAATGTTTGCCATAGTCTTGAGACAGCAGAAGCACCTGATCAAAATGCAGAAGACAAGTAAAATGGGCTGAAGGCCATAAGCTGTTTGTTTCTTAAAGACTCCAGGCATTACACTGTTCTCTGTTGTTACACTGATTTAAGTCCAGAGAAACACCAGGCCCAGAGGTATTTCAAATGTACAGAGACATGGCAGATAGGAATTTGAGCCACTATTTTTAAAATCACTGTCAACCATGAAGAACTTGACTGCTCTTTAATGCAGTTTCAAGTCTCGGATGTTGAGAAGCTAAGCTAGCCCAGGAGGGCCAATGAAAAGCACTCAGTCCAGGTGCTGGGAGCTGTCACTGCGCTACGCACATCTTTCTTGCCTCCAACAGCTTCCAAGTTCTGCTGGCTGATGGACAAGAACAAAGTCATGGTCCTTTCCCTTCCCAGATCCCAGGAGAACAGACAGGAAAAAAGTCATGCTTTTTAAAGCACAGAGGTGAAGAGGTGACTTGTTCCCCATGTAAATTGTGATGTGAAGAGACATTATTTAATTCCCTTTCACCAAAATCATCATCCTTACCCAAGCACTGTGACCAAAGCCTCTGGCCCTTATGAGACAGGCATGAAGCAGAAAAGCAGCATTTTATAGGAGTGAACTTGTTCTTTTTCCTTACTTGTTTTTAATCTTTATTGTTAAAAAATCATCATAAGATATAAGGAATTTGTTCACTGCTCTTGAATGTGGATCTTCTGCATTTGTGTATTAAACCAGAGGGCAAAATGGACCTTAAAAATTTACCAAAAGTGACATCTAAACCTCTGCAGAATACTTGGACTACGTTCTCAGATGGCTAACATCTACCTTCATCTCATCCATCCAGTCCATAATGTACAGCATCTCCTGGAAAATCTTTTGCAGACCAAGATTCATCTCCAGCCGCTGTCTCCGTGCCCTGAGCAGCTCCAGGAGATACTCCCATAGGCGTATAACATTGTCCTTTCTCGCAGTAATGCGTTTGATATCATGGTAATTTTCAGTCTCAAGCTCCCTCGCAACCGCAACCACGGCCTGGACTCGTTCTTCGTATGCCGCAATGTCTGTTTCAATGGCCTCATGCTTCTTTGTTGCGGCCTCTACTGCTGGAAGGTCAAAGCCAAAATTATCCTGTAAAGACAGAGACACTTCTTTAGTAACGGCTGCTGAGGAGAAAAGCCCTACTGCTCAAACTCTAACATGATTTCCGATTGTGCAGAGTACACTTGTTAGCAAATCCGGGATCTCAAAATGCTCTGAAAAGTCGTCTTTAACAAAATAAAAGATACCTCTGATAACGAGAGAACCACTGATAAAAATGAGAGCTATCATTTACTGCCTTTGGGGGAAGAACCACAGCGTGCCATCAGGATTAGGCTGGGGCTTTGGATTTTTTTAAAGTCATCTCTAATATTAAAAAATGAAATTAACTCCTGGGCTAATTCCACTGAATTGACCAAAATATTAAGACAAAGAAAATCTTGACTATGGGTAGGTATTTCCACATCAGTATCTCCCAAGTACAGACTGATAGATTCAAGGAAGGGACACCTCACATGCATTAAAGATAGGACATACAGTACATATACACTAAATATACATTTGTGCACACGTACAATACATATAAATATTACACAGATTCAGTAAAATATGAGGCATAGGGGAGGAAACGTTCTCTTTGCAAGAACTGTATCCTATAGTTACTCATGGGAATCATTTTAGTCACACAGACAATTTCTGAAAGCAGCACCTGAGAAACGAGACGTTGATTTTCACTCAGCCAAGTTTCTCTCATAGCTGCCTTGCGATCAAATCTGCGTGCAAGTTGTTCCAGTTTCTCTTGTCTGATGAGCTCATTTCGCAGTGCCAGTTCTCTTTCATGTTCAGCTTTTTCCAGTCTTTCCCAGGCCTGAAGACGTGGAGAAAAAACATGCATCTTCGAAACACACATTCTTATAGGATTATGATAAATCACATCTTCTTTGCATGAAATCAGGACTGAAGCCACTACAGCCAAGTTTCACAAAACTGGCTTATTTATTTAGGTGCCAATAAATCTGGTTTGCATTGGCTGGCCTTACACCTTGTTTGCTAATATAAGCGCATGACTTAAAATTTGTTCTCAATTCATTCAGTCATTCATTTTCTGAGCAAGGAGTATAACACTTGTTTCTCTCAGATGCATTTTATCAAGTTCATTTGGTTTTTGACTCCAACAAAGCCTAAGCAAACCACCTGGTCTGAATGTGTAAGAGAGTATTTGTTTAAAAAAAAAAAAAATAATCTGCTGAGCTCTACTCCCAAATAAGCGGATTCTATCTTCCTCTTTTAGGAAATAAGAATTAGAGATTCATGTCCTCTAACCTCTAAAATCAACATATAATTGTTGTTCTTTATTACATCCACTTTGAAAAAGAAAACAACTGCCCAACTTGGTTACTTTTGGTGCATACAAGTCCTTTTCTCCCTCAAAGCCAAAAGTTATTCACATGCATGACATTAACATTACAAAAATAATAAGTCTTAGAAGCATGTTGAAAACCAGCTAATCACCTTTCAGATCTTCTTACAAACAACAAAAACCCCCACAATTAAACCCAAACTACCCTAGATTCTTCTAAATCCTAACAGATGTGAAACTGCCTGAAACCCAAGTATTGTGGGCATTCACAGGCACAGGGGTTTAATGCAAACAGGAGAGCTGTGCAGTTTACTGCTCTCTAGGATGCAGACCGAGGCCACAGACACCCACAACAGCTGCTCTGGGAATGCCAAGCATGATCAAACACAAAAGAGGAAAGCTCACAGTTTTAAGTTGTTTGTCATCCTCGAGAGAGCTTGTCAGCTCTGCTGCTGTTCTGCCAGCTGCACCAGCATGAAAAATAGCTGCATAAACCCTGACAGGGAACCCACAACATCGGTCATGGTGCTTCCTTCACTCTCCCACACTGCGGGCAGGGGGGCTAAGGGGTAAACGGGAAGGGCTACAGTACCTAGATAGCGTTGCTACCTTCCATCGATTAACTCTAATAACCAGGACCATGGAGGAGCAAAGCAGGGCTACGAGAGCCATAACCAGAATGAGAGAGCATTTTTTCCAGTGCAGAAGATCTTACAGATGTTGAGGATGCCCAGTGACTCAGTTCAGATTAGTGAGTCCAAGCTGTAAGAAAAGGTCACCCCACCTCACCCAACCCTTACGGTCCCCCACATCAAGGCTGGAGATAGCAAATGGGTTTCTTCCCAGTACGCTGAGCAAGAGACTGAAAGAAAACAACAAAATTCTGAGCCCCATGGCAGGAGCTGGCTCAGTTTACCTTGTTAATGTCAGAGATGAGTTTGCCCTCCCTTGGCATGTATACTTTCTGATTGTTGGCTCTCATTTTGCTTTGGATGGTAAAAAGCAGCACTTCCAGGTTTCCTTTTTCTGTAAATCTGAACAAGATTTTGCAAAGGAATTGAGTTACAATAAAGCTTTCATTGCTACTAAGGTATTACAAAGCACTTCCTTAAAATACTGACGTTATGAATGGAGCATTCAGATAAACACCTTCATCTTGTGTGAAAGCTGGAAGCAATTGAAATAGCCCACACATCCCCTGGAACCAGTTGGGTCAAACAGCAAAAGAAACTTCACAGAAGTCAGTTGTCGGCATGTTTAGATTTAAACCCCCTTGGGGGACAGAAGACTGCATTTTTTTTATTCTATTACATGCGCTGTCCTAGTTTACTCTATCAAGACAAGAAATGGAAGTTTTATTTAAAGCCCACTGCAGCCAATAAACTCTTCCCACTGTTTTCCCTGAGTTGCATGCCTGGGAAATAAACAAACTCCACAGGCACCTGGGAATAGTCTGCAATTTTAGAAGATGCTCTGCCATGTTTTGGATTGTGATTATTATCCATTAGAACTTGTATTAGACAAAAAAAATAAACAGATCTGATATTACAATGCTAAAAGAAACTTTCCAGAAATAAGTTGCACAGTTTGGCTATATCAGTTTTAGTAAGGACAGTTATGTTTTACAAAGCCAGACACACTTCCTCTTGATTTTGGATAAGCAGTAAGATTCTTTTAATAGCAGTGTATTGGAATGATACGCTGCTAGCAAGGATGACTGGTGATATTACTATATTAACATGGTGTTCTATTACCACTCATATTAGAAGGCAGGCATCTCAGTGAAGAGATAGCTTCAAGGACTCTAAGATCCTGCAAGCGACCCATTTTTTATTGTTGTTACTATCTGCACATTGAATAGCATAAAGCAAACAGGCCCTGAGTAATAATGATGAGTGCCAATTAGAAATGTGATATCTGGGTTTGTTCAGATAAATAAATTCTTAAGCCAAGATTAAAATTACTTGGATGTGTTTGTTTTTTTAAAAAAAATAAATCACTGATTGACTAAACAAAACAAGACCACTGTTGTTTTAAGCTAAGATTAAAATTACTTGGGTGGTTTCTCTACTGTGCGGTAAGTGTTGAATGCCTGCAGCTGCTGTTGCACACCAACTAGCGAGTTGGCAAATTTGCGATTGTTGAGGATGATAATGGTTTGCTCAATCCACTCAAGAAGGTCAGAAGCCAGCGATTCGTATTTTTCAATCATTTTCTCTGTTTCAATGGCATTGTCAAGCACCTGCAACAAAGCAGCACAACATAACGTGGGTAACAAGGACAGTGCTCTTCAGTCGTTTAAATCCAACAAGCTACAAAAAAGAAACTGTTGGGAGATGTGACTTATCAATCAGACCGCTCACTCCTGAGCGCCACAGGGGCTGGGATCCCTGACGAACGAGGGTTTTGCATTTTTCAGCAGTGAATTCCCATGATCCCAGGCAATAGAGGGGCAGAGCTGAGGCTTATAAAAGGATTCATGTTCAGTCTGCCAGCTGTAAAGATGGGGGCAACTTCACCAAAGGGCAGAGAATGACTGCACATTTTTTAAATGAGGGACTTCCCTGGGCTCCAGAAGAGACAGAGGACCCAGAGGGTGAGGAGCAGTTAACAAGAAAGGAAAAGTGGCAATGATGCAAAATTAACTAGCAAAAATAAAACACCAGCCAAATGTTTTCTAGTATGAGGCTGTTAGAAATTAACTACTCCTCAGTCATACGGGAATATTTCACATTCAAAACATGTTCAAAAACTAAAAACTACCATACAGTGGACTCGTAAAAAACTAACACCCAAGAGGAAAAAAAAAAATCAGAAATATTTCAATTGCTTTATAACAATTTATAAGTCAAACTTGCAAACCTTTCCGATGCGTTTTCCTTCAACAGCTAAAGCTTTCATCTTGGAGAAATAGTGGTAGTATGTCACCACATAGGTGATGATTGACTTTTCATCAGGATGATCAACACTGATGTCTGCAAACCAAACAAGAGTTGTCTTAGCATACTGAGGGTGCATGGGTTAAAACAACAAAGCTAATAACGCAACAAGGATGCAGTTAAGAGACAGAGAGATGGGTTCAGTGGCAGTTCAGCTCCTAAGATTTATGTCCTACTCAGAAATAAATTCCACAGCTGTGGACTGGTTCTGGACTACGTGGTGTTGAACAATATTGAACTCCGTCACTAAGAAGTGCTGCTTTATCTCTTCGTCTTAGTGCGCACTGTGGTTAAACCACGTGTCTGTGGGCTACTGGCCTTTGGGCCTTAGAGTCAGGTTCCAGACTTTGCCACAGCTTGTGCATGGCCAAATAACTTCTCCAGTGTCTGTGTGAGCTGACAGAACTACCGTTAATTGAGAACTTCAATGCTGTATCAGCATTTGGAGAGGTGAATTCAAACCTAATACTATGTCAGTGCAGGCAAATCTTCTGAGACATACCGATGGAAAACAAATTATTTCCTTTCCTGCAGCAATTCTGAGGCACTGGAAAGTAAGCAAGAATAAACTCGCCCAAACACATAGCCTGTATTTGCCCTGTGACAAGAAAGTTTCTTGTCCTAGCACTGTGAGCACGCCTTCCAATACGCATGAGGATGCACATTCTCATGAAAGCACAGTCTAAAACTCACTGAGTGTCTGTGAAAGAAGCTGTTAACTATTCACTGTAACCCACATTATTCACCTTCCAGTTCACAGAAAGTGTTTCTCAGAGCAGATCAGAAGGGTGCCTCTAACTGGAATGATTTTATGTATACACTGCCAGCCCAGTGATCTTGTCAGATGGGCAAAAATAAACACAGGCTTAAGGGTTCTTGTGCTACTGCTGCTCAGTCTTCTGCAGGAGACATCTTGCATTCTCTCCTTCTCTCTCTGGCGGTGTCACCAGGTGAGTCAGCAGCATCCAGCTGCTCTTTAACACAAAAAGGTAGCACAAAGCTGTGCCCTGTGACAAGGAGGGGTGGGAGAAAAGAGCCCACAAAGAGCCGCCAAGTGCTGAAACTGCAGGAATTCTTACCCTCGGGGTCCAGGAGCTTAGTAAGACCAAGGTGTTGCTCTGCAAGGTTAAAAGCATTCTGCAGATTGTAGTGTGCATTTGATTTCTTCAGCTTGTCAAAATCAATCAGATCAGGCCTAGACAGGATGGAAAATTCTTTAGATTTCCCAAAGCACAGTGCAGCTACCCTCAAATGAACAAATGAACTAAAATCTGCAATCCTCAGAAAACCTGGCCCCTCATGCTGCCAAGGTTTCGCTTGCCCAGTAGCCCTGTGGATTTCAACAGTAGTGTTACAGGAATGAAGTAATGCCTAGCACACGCCACAGCAGAATCTAGCCCATGGAACAAAAGGAGGATAGCTTAACAGCAGTAAAGGTGACCCTGGAAAAGAGAGGAACAAAGTTGTGGTCACACAGCCTCTCCTCATGCCCACGTAAGCGTGCAAGCCGTCCCAGTAACTTCACCAGAGCATGACAATGAGCAGCATTCTCAGCCATGTCAGTCTAGCACCACATTCTGCCATCCCTTCAAAGGGATTTCTTTCCCCTCCAGGCTGCTGCTGTGTGTGGTTCCCCCCTCCTGCCCCTGAATTCTAGGCAACCAGACCCGACCATCGGTTACTCAGTAAGGTACAAGAACTTTTCTTCCAGCCTGGTGGGTCACAAACCAAAACAATCACATGTGTAATTTACTCTCTTGAAACCAAACACAACCTGTTCTGACTTGTGATGTGAGAAGCTGTTGCCCAGATGAGTTCACAGTGACTGCAAGAGCTGTAAAGCTCTAAAGCAAGGCTGTAAAACTCTCAGCAATTCTTCAACTTCCTCCTCTCCACAGGTTTTAAAATCAAGCCGCCAGGTAACTGCAAAACCCAGTGCACATTGCAACAGTCCAAGCTTTCAAATCCATAAAGGCATTTACCCACACGTACCTGTGCTTATGTATTAGTGCATTGAAAGCCATCCCATCCCTCCAGCTTGTTGTAAAGTTGTGAATGTTGACATTGGGGTAACTGGCAGAACAAAAACCAAAGAGAGCACAATCAATACAGCATCCCTGCTGCGGCTCTGCACACTGTCACTAAAAGCTGGTTGCGGGAGTGACACGTTCATTGTAAACCTCAGGGTGGGATATTACCATCCCACGATGGACGATCTATCATTATGACTGTTCTCTAATCGGAGACTGACACTAGAGCTAAGTGCATCTCATTTACACTTGTAAACCCTGCAGAATTAATATGCATTCCAGATAAAAGCTCTAAACGCCCTTTGAAGTAATCACTTGAAGCTACTGTTTTATAACTTGCTGCCCAACCTGCAGCCTCCGAGGTTTCAAATCCCTGCAAGTCTAAAACCTGCTCCTGATTTATCTGCTGGCAAAGAATTATTTTCAGGTACTCAAAATACCAAGTTCAAGAGAAGAGCAGGAACAGCTGGAGGAACAGAGAGGAGTAAAACTTTTTCTGGTGGCTGGGAGCAGCGATACATTAATTTTTCCTGGAAATTGTCTGCTAGGGCATCTTCAAGGACTGACCCTAGTCACTGTCTGACTTTTAAACAAAGCACCTATGAAAGCCACCTTTGTGCCCCATGGATACACAGATGCAAAATTAAATTCTTTGGTGATCTGGGTATTTTGCAAGTCTCCACAAATTTCAGGCTGCTCACAAACCACTTTCATAAAAGTTCTTGGAAGGAGAAGATGAAGTACCATTAGAATAATGCTGAAATGCCCCAACTAATCACAAGGACATCCAAGTTTTGTGGGGGAAACATACTGAATCTCTACAGATATTTAATTATGCAAGAAGGTTACTCTAGAATAATGCTGAAATGCCCCAAATAATCACAAGGACATCCAAGTTTCGTGGGGGAAACATACTGAATCTCTACAAACAGATATTTAATTATGCAAGAAGGTTACTGTCAGAGATAGACATTTTGGAAATATTTCCATATATATAGAAAGAGGGAAAAGTTGGTGGCAAACATCTGAAGCATCATTATTTCTTCAGAATAGGGTGAAAAAGAGACAGCATATTACTATGTATTCCTGCATTATCAGATTGGTGTGTTTATCACACAGCATTAATATAATAAATTCAGAATCTTCTGACTTGTAAACATCAATTCACTTCTTTTGGTTGAATCCACTTAAGGAGAGAGATGTGTTTGCCCATTTAAAATTATTTCAATGAAAACTCAAAATGCTGTAAGAGCTTTAGAGATAATCACTTAATCCACACTCACCCAGCTGTCTTCATCTGGCACCACAAAAGCAAAGCATCTTTAGCAGATTTCTTCTCCTTGTTGTCCTCAGTTTCAACACTGATATCTTGGATCTAAAATTAACATAGAAGTTTTAAATATTTCTCTGAGAAAACACATTCTTTGTCTTTTTTGAAAAGATGAAAGGAATTCTATCAGAATATAAGTAACAAATGAAATCTATGATGACAGGCAGGGTGGAAGTAGGTGAATGCTCTTCCTCATTTATGAGCATTCATATCAAAAGAAAGTTTCATCTGCCCTTATTCTATTGGAGGATTACTCTTTGTTCAATCCATTGACAAAACAGTTTAAACTTCACCAGAAAATTTATTTCTAACTGTCAAGGCAAACCCTGCTCTATACAGCATCATGGTTTCACCCTGCGAAGTGTCTCCTGCAGGATGCTGAGCACATCCAGGAGCCGAGGGGGTGCAGCAGGTAGGGCTCCTCGTGAGGGCATCCACAGGCAAAAGCTAACCAGGAGTTTCATAGGAGCAAACAACTGTGGAACTTCAGGTTTGGAGGAAATAGCGTTTGCCTTTAGCAGTATCACAACCAGATATTTCAGATTCTAGGTCATTATCCAGTGATAAAAAGAGGAAAAAGAGAAAAAAAAAAGGGGGATAATAAAGGAAACCACTTTTTACTATCTACTATTAATAGTTTATCTCATTCATCTATTTACTAATATATCTCATTTTATGGATATAGTTCATGGCTTTTTAAAAACAATACTGTAGCTTCAGTGAAGTTCCACTGCTGTCACTGAAAGTTAGGCAAACGCTTTCATATTAGGACAACACTGAGCAACACCAAACTTAAAAGAATGTTAAAAATATTAAATATTTATTACTATGTTATTT
>NW_009629591.1:0-412 GCF_000690535.1 Cariama cristata
AGCTACAGGCCTCCAACTAGACCCTGCGCTGCTGACCACGACCCTCTGAGCTCTGCCATTCAGCCAGTCCTCAGGACACCTCACTGTCCACTCATCTAACCCCCACTTCCTGAGCTTCCCTATGAGGATGTTATGGGAGACAGTGTCAAAAGCCTTGCTGAAGGCAAGGTAGACAACATCCACTGCGCTCTCCTCATCTGCCCAGCCAGTCATGCCATCATAGAAAGCTATCAGATTGGTCAGGCATGACTTCCCCATGATCCATGTAGACTATTCCTCATAACTTTATTTTCCACCACGTGCTTAGAGATGACATCCAGAATGATCTGCTCCATTACTTTTCCCGGGATGGAGGTGAGGCTGACTGGCCTGTAGTTTCCTGGGTCCTCCTTCTTGCCCTTTTTGAAGACTG
>NW_009629591.1:542-1180 GCF_000690535.1 Cariama cristata
GGTTTTGTGGGTTTCCAGTATGCTTAAATGATCTCTAACCTGGTCCTTCTTGACCAGGGGAAAGTCTTCCTTTCTCCAAACTTCCTCTTTTAACCTCCAGGGTCTAGGATGCGTGAGAGCCTGCCTTAGCAGTAAAGACTGAAGTGAAGGCAGCATTTGGTAACTGCCTTCTCTATATTCTCCATCACCAGGGCACTCATCTCATTGAACAGTGGGCCCACATTTTCCCTAGTCTTCCTTTTGCTATGGATATACTTGAAGAAGCCCTTCTTGTTGTCCTTGACATCCCTTGCCAGATATAATTCCAAGTAGACCTTGGCCTTCCTAATTGCATCCCTGCACACTCTGCAACGTTCCTGTATTCCTCCCAAGTGGTCTGTCTCTTTTTCCACATTGTATAAAATTCCTTCTTCCACTTGAGTTTTCCAGAAGCTCCTTGCTCATCTGTGCAGGTCTCCTGCCCCTTTTGCTTGATTTCTTCCTCACAGAGGTGCACTGATCTTGAGCTTGGAGGAACTGGTGCTTGAATATCAATCAACTCTTTTGGATCCCCTACCTTCCAGAGCCCTCAGCCATGGGATCCCTCCATGTAGATCCCTGAAGAGGCCAAAGTCCAGGGTAGTAATACTACTTATTGC
>NW_009629592.1:0-1405 GCF_000690535.1 Cariama cristata
CCCCCACCGCTGCTGCTGCTGCCAGCATCTGGGCACCTGCATCCCATGTTGTCCCAAAAAATCAGATTTCTCTGAATTACCTAAATGTAATGAATTTAAATATTTACTGCTTTTAGTAGATACCTTTTTAGGGCAGCCTGAAGCTTTCCCTTGTCACACCAATATCAGGCCAGAGAGGTAATTAAAGTGCTGCTAGAAGAAATAATTCCTAGATTTGGGATTCCCAAAGGATTATCCTCAGAAAATGGGCCATATGTTGTGGCAGAAGTGGTTCACTGAGTGTCTAAATTCCTACAAATTAGGTGGGAATTATGGAGACAACAGTCTAGGGGGAAAGTAGGAAGGGTGAATCATACATGAGAAAGACAGCCAAATTATGCTAAAAAAACATCTGAAATGGGTAGAAATATTAATGAAATAGTTATCCGGGGAGATCAAATGCATATTAAATGAGACGGTATGTTGTGAAATTACCTGTTCTCTCTTTCCTGAATTCTGCCATCCCTACACAGGTACCTCAACCAACGGACCTCTTACCACCTACTACAGTCTACAACCTACCCCTATGGGGACAATTCTCACTTTAGTAAGATTGTTACAGCAGGATGATTTAAGACGTCTGCTGAACAACCTCAAGAGAATGGACAAAAGACTTTGATTACTGTCCATCATGATGTAAAAGTAATATCATGTGCTGGAACAAGTGAAGAAAGGGAGAGAACACCAATGGTGGGACACTGGTTTAGGGTGGTCACCTACTGCTACAGGACTTTTTAATAAGATGTTGCATCTTGTAGTTATCCTTCTAATATTAACCTTACTGTGTTTTGCCTTGATTATAGATGAAGCGATTGGCTTTTCTATCATCCCCACGATTTATTTCAGAAAAACATGTAATGGTTGTAGAAAGTGAGACTCACAATATATATATGAAGAATTGTTAAGTCTCAAAGGGGGAAACTGATGGAAGGAATTGATGTCATAATCTTTATGGTTGTAATGTCTAACAAAGATAAGGAACTGATGTAAATCACTTGGGTGAACAGTTCTCGACAAAACAATTGGACAAAAGGAACAAGCAGATCTGAAACCAGGATCCAAAGGCTTTAATGGGCTGATTGCCCAAGAAACTTGGCTATACTGCATGAATCAGCTAGAAACGTGTCCTTTAGGTGAACTTACCTCATTATAAAATGAAAACCACACCTCCACTACTAAAGCTACCTGCCTACAAGACCCCTACCCACTGAATATGCACGGTACATTTAAAATGTGATGTAGTTTTAATTTCAGATGAGAGAAAGTTAAGCCAATCACAGTTTAGCCAAGTAGTGATGTAGATTCATTATGCAAATATTATCTAGATAAAATTTTATAAATATGCTTATCTTTTTGACTTTCATGT
>NW_009629592.1:1455-17936 GCF_000690535.1 Cariama cristata
TACCTCGACTCTCTATGTTATTGGCTAGCACACTGGGTAAACAAACCCCAACTTTTGGGACAACACCCACACAGGACTCTGTCCTGTAAGTATTTGTTTTACTTCCTGCTCACATGGACGGTTGGACATATATGGAGGGTTGTATAGCTATTAATACCCATATTGCACTACACTTCTTACAGTAGAGCTAAAAACATGCTCCTGTTCTGTGAAGCCTACAAGATTGTTCTAGATGAGGCATAGATACAGAAAGGAGAGGGTAAAGGATAGTTGGAGTTTATTTACATAGCTTCATTACCTGTATATTTTGATTATACTTTTGCTTGGAGGCTTTGTTTTTGTTTTTCTGGCTGAGGGGGAAGGTGGTTGGTGGGCTTGGGACAAGTTTAAAGAAGAACATTTTTAAACATAATCAGAATGATAGGGGACCATGAAAATAATTTAATTTGACTTTCGTATGGCACAGACTCATTGCATTGCCGAAATAATTGCATGATTGGGCAGTAATCTGTAACTGTGTGGCCTTTGATATGTGATGGGGAGAAGCTGCATACCCCTGCAGCTGTCTTCTCTCTTCCTGCAAGTTGTCCCTAAAATGGCTTCAGCATGAAATCCTCAAATCATAGTTGAAGTAGGCTGGAGCTGAGTATACTAGGAGTTCAAACAAGTAAAATTTATCTGGGCCGTGACTGGCTTTATTTGGAGGAAGATTACCTTGAAGCAAGTAAGATGGTTTTGCTCCTACCTGAAAGGATACTTATGGGCCCCTTTCAGTAAAGTGCTTCACCTACCACAGTTCATCAGCTTATCTTCACCTTCCTTAAGTTTTTGTAAACTGAGGTTAGACAGAGGGCCTTTTAAACACTAAAAGACCTTGCATATACTCACACAATGCCTCAGCTCTTACTTGCTGATAAACTTTGGGCCTGTTTTCCAAAACAAACAGCTCCCCATTTCCCCCACCCCCACCCCTTTATCCCAGGAAAAACTAAACAGATAATCAGAAAGAATCAGGAATGATGATGGAAGGTCAAGGTATCTGAGGCCAAGAAAGAGGTCAGCAATCCTCTAAAATAGGAGAGAAGCCTCCATTGTTCTATTATGATTCTGAAACTAATCATAACAGTTTAAACTTAATCCCATAGTTGGTAGGATGAGGGCCTTTGTTTAAAATGTGACATTTGACTTCTTAACAATTTCTCTGTCATTTTGAGTTAAAGAAAATTTCACCTGCATAAAGTGTACTGAAATCTATCTGACATTTATTTAGTCTTTATGCTAGAAAAAAAGAAATTCATCAGGGGACTGTAACAAAAGACAGTGTTGCAACAGCTTTCTTTGAAATGAATGGGATGAGATAGCTTTTACAGGATTGTACCTTGTTTACTTTTTTTTTTTTAATTGGATTTTGGATGTCTTGTCAGGTAAAATAATGTAAGATTATTCTGAGAAGAGCTCTATTTATTTTTTTTTTTTTAATTTGAATTCAAGTGGGAAAACCTCTTAACAACTTTAAGACAGTGTTGCAACAGCTTTCTTTGAAATGAATGGGATGAGATAGCTTTTACAGGATTGTACCTTGTTTACTTTTTTTTTTTTAATTGGATTTTGGATGTCTTGTCAGGTAAAATAATGTAAGATTATTCTGAGAAGAGCTCTATTTATTTTTTTTTTTTTAATTTGAATTCAAGTGGGAAAACCTCTTAACAACTTTAAATTACACCATCCCAGGCCAGAGCTCTGATCTTTAAATGAAGCACTTATAAAAATTTAAAGTGCTCTAGTAATTTTAAACCAGTGAATGCTGCAGTGCCCAGAACCCTGATCACTTCCAAATTTCACTTCCAATAAATTTAAATTGCTTTGTGCAATGCAGAGTGATTTAAAATTATTGGAGTGCTTTAAATTCCATACTGAAGTGCCTATAAAATTTGAAGTCCTCCAGTAATTTTAAATCACTCTACGTGTTGTACTGCAATTTGAGCCTATTTGAAAACAAAAGTCCAAGCATCATATGCTTTAATTTCTAATGATAAGCAACATTGGAAAATGGCAGTTAAGGGTTTACATGAAACATGCCACTTCTCAGTGAATTAACTGAAATAAAGATATCAAATATAATGAGGAAATATTAAAAGAAAAAAGTTATGCTTCTTTTTTTAGATAATAGGATATCAACATTATTATTTTGAGAGAGCAAGCTACGACTGTAGCACAAATAAAGTGATGTGTGGAGTGTGAGATTAGGAAAGTTTGTGAATATACAAATTATTCACCTTTGTCATAACTATAAATAATACAGATGACTGCTATTCAGTAAACTGACAATATGGGAAGTACTGAGCATGAACACACCTACAAGATGTGTCAAGGCAACACATCCAGATTCTACCTGGAATGTGTTACATATCAGTGAAGCCAAATTCTACTCTTAATATCTTCAGTGTACGTTCAGAGGAGCTTTTTGCACTTTCGGTTTTGCTTTAAAAAACTCTTAATAATTTTACAAGATGATCTGTGTCTTCCAAGACACTATCTGCACAGGATAGTTTCCTGTCTTGTCTTACATATCTTGAACAATTTTTAGTCATCTAAGCAGCCAGGAAATAAATAAAAATAATAACAAAGTTACAATGACTCAGTATTAATGTTTTGACATATAATTGTTGCATGAGCAACACCTTCCAAAAGCATACAGTGTCAGCTTAGCTTTCTTCAAGGGAATTTCAAAGGGAGGTTTTTATTTGTGGAAAGAAAGTGTGTTGATTATTTGCAGTACTATTCTTTGAGGGCATAAAATCTTGTGGTTTTGTTCTGAATTTGGGTATTTTTGCAATCAGGAACAGGTAGCAAAATCCATTGAATGAGGGAAAAAATTATATCAAATAGAATTAAAGTACATTTTTATGCGAAACTGGAGGCAAAATGGCTGCTGTCATTTGAATCCATTGAGGATACTGTTATTTTAAGACCCACAATGAGCTCAGTCTTTACATTCTAACCTACTCCCATGTAGTATGATTCTTTTTTCTTTGTGCACAAAACAAAACATTCTAAACTAATATAATAAATGGCAGTTGTCAGCTTAATCTCAGAGAATTCATCAGAGGAATTAATTTTTTGTTTATAGTCATAACTTGACTATAAACATAAATTGACACTGAAATTATAATACAGATATATCATAGCTACTTGGGTGGGACCACAAGTTCCTCAGGCCTGAGGAAAAATTCAGAATCCTTTTGCAACTGTAGAAGGAATTTTGCATAAGCAAAATGGGAACATCAGCAGAAAATGGAAAATCAGCATCATTTTAGTGGAATAGGTGAAATAAGTTTATTATGCCAAGAAATTCTTTGGGCACTTTGCAGAATTGCACTTCAGCAAACGTGAGTGCCATGACATAAACTGAGGTTAAAGGACCAGTTATTTTTGGCTAGAGAGGGCTAAGAAGGCTCTCTTGCCCACACCCTACTTTCAGGCTAGGTGTTCCTGATAGTGAGGAAACAATTGGTTTTGCCATGTCTTAGTTTTAAATGACAGTAAGCCTTGTTCTATCTCAAATATAGTTTATTTCATTTGTTGGCAACCTCAGTAATTATTTGTGCCTAGGCTAAGAGACTGAATTTCTGGGATAAGACAAAGCCAGACAGGTGACAAAGTACATCTCTTGGCAGTGTAAGAGCCATCTATGACCCCAGTTGCTTCTTTTTACTCCTTCATGCCTTCTCAGGTGTGCTGCACAAAGTCCTGAACTAGATAGAACAACTGCTCCCAGGTAAGTAAGAACACTGTTATTTTTTTCAAAGCTGTCACTGCTACTGAGAGAAATGTCAGTTAACTGTAGTCCTTCTTTGGTTCTGAGTAAATTTCCTACCACTAGAAAAATTCAGCTCCAAGTGGAAGGGCTACTGGCATTTGTTGTTTAACTTTTTTATTTATTTTTATTTAATGAAACAGAAGCAAATTTGGCATATAATCACATTACCTAAGAGTGAATAAAGATAACTAAATACACAAAAACTTTCTCTTTTTCTATTATTTTGCTTAGAAGAGAGATCTCATTTATTACTTCCTGCATATAAATTGACTCTAGCAGACAGCTAAGCAACACACAGCTGCTTTCTTACCACCCCCACCACCCCCCTCCCCCCCTGTGGGACAGGAGGAAAGAATAGGAAGAGCAAAAGTGAAAAAACTGATGGGTCAGGATAAACATAGTTTTATAAGGAAAGAGGAACAAAAAAAACCCCAATACAAGTGATGGAAAGGCAGTCACTCACCACCTCTGACAGACTGATGCCCAGCCTGTCTTTGAGCAATGGCTACCTACCCAACATTCCCCCCTCCTGCCCTGCCCTGAGATTTTATTGCTGAGCATGATGTTATATGGCATGGAATATCCCTTTGGTCAACTTGGGTCAGCTGTCCAGTTGCATCCCCTCCCAATCCCCTGCCCACCCTCAGCCTACTCACTGGGAGGGGGCAGAGTGGGAAAAACAGAAAGCCTTGCTGCTGCAAGTCCTGTCAACACTGTTTTAGTCACAAATCCAAACCACCGCACCATAATGACTGCTATTAAGAAAATTAACTTCATCTCAGCCAGATCCAGTACAGTGTTGTAAAAATCTTTTCCTACCTGTCGCCGTCAGACACTCTGCCACTATCTGCCTCTGGGAGGAATGAGCTTCTGAATCTGAGCACGAAGTGAGGTTTATTAGGATAAGGCACTTATTAAGGAGGTAACAATTACACCACCCTACAAGTGGGGTGTCTTCTGCTTCTATTCCAAATTCCTTATAATCTACCTAAGAGGTATAACTCAATTCCCAGGGAAGTATCCTTCCCTGGTGTCCCAAGCAAGGGGAGATCACCAAGGTATGGGCCAGCCGTTCCTCAGGAGAGCTAGAACAAGCTCTCAGGGAGTGGTTTATCCACCTTTCCTCGGGGGTTTCTGTGGTCATTGCCCAGCGGTGTCAGGTCACTGTTCCTGGGCAAACTTGGGGCTTGCAATTGCCAGGCAAGCTTGGGCTCAGCACAATGAAAGGTCAGACCCCCAACCAAAGCACTGCCACATGGTCTGGATCATCTCCCCATGTTACATTCTTGCATTTCTTTTGAGTATTTTCTGTCTGATCTGAGTTATAATGGATGATGAACCAAATTGTGTTATTTGTCCCAAAATTAAGATTTTATATTGCTCAGTTATATTTACTCAACTATTTCTTTCTACGCTTCATAAATAAAAGCAGCGCTCTGTAACTTACTCTCCCAAATTTTGCTTTGCTGTGTTGGTAAATTAGAAAACATTCAAAAAGTGAACAAAATTATAAGGACATGTGGCATGAAGAAAAATACTGAAAAAAGCTGCAGCGTGTATCAGTCCTTTCTTCTTCCCTGAAATGCTGGTTTTAGTTCTGTACATGACAGCATAAGAGCAGAGATGAATGAAGAAAATACCTGGAAACATGGAGACACATTCAAATGAAGAAAGATTTAAAACATACGGTGTTTATGTAATGGGGACGTAGAAATGAGAAAATGTAAATCCCCAGAGTACGGCTAAGAGCAGAGTTTTAAATGGGGTCTACTAATTCAAAATTATTTCAGCCTGATTGTCAGCTGTTTATCTTCCCATTGGTGCAGCAATCTGATAGGTAACAAGTGTTGAAGCCTAGGAAGGGAGACCTGATCATTCTCATTTCCTCAAAAGCATAGCTGTTGCTGGCTTCTTTCTGCTATTTGCTGATTTTCTTAGGATAAAGGCTGAGGAAATTTCTAGTCTTTGGACATGTTGAAACAGACAATATGGTTTTTTATACAGGATTCTCCTTTACCAGATTCCATGGGCAGGTCTGATGGAAAAAGGCTAAATGGCACTGTCACGCTTCTTCTGTGCATGCAGAGGAATCAAGAGCCTGGGGAATCACATACAGCTACAGCTGCCTGATGTCGAAGCACACCCCTGTGTAGCTCTTGCCAAATTTCTGCCATTCTACACTGAAAGCTTTGCACTAGATAATGGAGGTAATATTTACAGAGGAGACATTTATATGTGTTAATACATGGTATTAAGGGTGTAGGAGTAGGAAAGGCATCTGTGTCCCTGCATTCTCATAGTACAAAAGTGGGATTGCATTTAATCAACTTTAAAGTGTCTGATTTAAAGTAAATAAAAGACTGATGTTTTCCTGAACCACACAAGGAATCTGAAAAACTCATTGCACAACATGTCAGACAAGTTGACATGTTGGAAGGCTTTAAAAAAAGTTGGACAGGGGAGCGAATGAAAAATAAAAATCCAAGTCATGGTATGGCATTAATAATGAATAAATCCCACAGGTTTAGGACAGAACAGAGCCATCTTCACTCTGCACATAAGAAGACCACTGAGAGAGGGCAGAGGGAGGCTGATTTAAATAATAATTTTGGGGAAGACTGTGGTGATGTCTTGCATCTTCCCATTAGTCACCTGCTATCAGATACTGTTGGGGAAAAGTCTTACGCTAGATATGCCACTGATGGTCCCACTCTAGCATCATCACCAGTGTTTTATCTTCTGTGTAATTTTTAGGAATTTACTATTACTAGTAGATGTACAGCATCTGAAACTACTTGGTAGTTAGTGGTCACACTAAGCGTTATTTCATTCTCTTGTTCTCTTTTTCTCCTATATATAAGAGATGCAGACAGCTTAGTGATATAAAGACCATCTTACTTTTCCCATTTCTTGCAACATTCCTCCTTAACCCTTCTATATTCAATCATCGTTCATCTCTCTAGAAGTACTAATATAAGTCTAACTATACTAATATACTGAATTGTTTGCTCTAAGTTAGTTTGCTTATAGAGTAATTCTAATCCTTGTCCAGCTTCTGTGATGTTGACTCTTGCATTTGCCACTTTCCTATTTTGTTTCATGAGCAACTTTAAATGTTAAAGCTATGTGAAGTAGTAGTAAAAAGCAGTGCAGAATCACCTTAACTCCCAGAGTTTACCAATTTTTCTAAAATTCTTGGAAATACTTTTTTTTCTGTCTCTCAGTTACACTTTTATTTATCATCATACTACAGCCTGGATCTAAACTGTCTAAGGTTTAATCAGCAGCCTGTCATATGGAACTCTATGAAAAACCATTTGGAAAAATATATAGCCTATTAATTAACATCTTGAGCACATAATGGTGAACAGAATGTTAACAAATTCTGTTATCCAGCTTTTCAGAAGCTTCAGTTTTGCTGTTAGCAGGGGATCCTGCCTTAAATCAGATCCTGATTAATATTCCACATCTTTTGACTGCTAGTGTAGAATTCATTACTCTGTGTGTGCAAAAAGTTCTATGGCAAATTCTTGCCTTTAGGATCTTGTATCTCTAGAAATTTCAGAGCAGCATATTGCAGACATATTCAGCATTCTAAGTAGCAGTCATTGGATCTGTCAGTTTTTTCTGGCTGTGTCTTCAAGATGCTTTACTTTTTAAATGACCTTAATTTTCAAAAATTGAGCTTAGAAAACAACCTCCAGCACAGAGATACAAAAGAGGAATTTCTAAGGGCTGTTTGTTCAAATACTCGGATTTCTTAAAAGTAAGCATAGGAATTAGCCTGTTTGGGGTTTTTGTTTGCTTTTGTTGTTGTTGTGTTTTGTTTTTCTTTAAGGCTTTGCTGAGTACATTAACTTTCTTGCCATTCTTTATGGCGAGCACGATGCAGCACAAGGTGATGAACATAACAAGACAAATAGACTTTAAAGATGGTCAAACTTTATTTTGTAACAAATTCTAGCCACTTAGAATTATTCTTAAACTTGACATTTCGGTGGACTTATTCTTAAACCTGACATTCTGGTGAACTACACTCACAACAGATTATATCTTCTGTTATTCAAAAATATCTCAGTGGCTCGAGTCCTAGCAGCTATCTTCCTGCTTGACTAAGCAATATTTTTATAGTTATCGCAGGTCATATGGGGCTAAAAGCAGTCATTTGGACTTTCTTTCCATCACTAAATAAGGATGTATGTTCTTGCATCACTTTATCTGTTTGTCAGTTTAAAGCTGTAGTTGAACTTTGTACAACCTTAAAGTTGCAGATAACTCTAATTATAGCTTTTTTTTATTTTGTGCAATGGGTGAGAGTTTTATATTTAAACTGCATAACTATGATTCATATGATGGCACCAAGTAGCACCACTTGTTGCTAGGTGAAAATCTACACTGGCAAGAGCAAGAACAAGAAGTATCACACTTGATGCTTGGCCAAGAGTAAGCAATACTCTTGAACAAATTTAGAGGTAAAGAATAGTTGAAATGAGATTAAACGGAAAAGTAGATCATGACAAACTAACTTCTAATTCTTTTTGTTGTTGTTTCTTTGGCAGGGAGGGAGGTGTTGGGTGGGGTTTTTGTTAAACAAGTGAAGTGATTTTTGTAGACAAAATAAATGTATCTCTCTCCTATCTAGTCAAAAGCACTTGGTACAGTACTACACGGTAAATTAGTGCACTCAGATAAGAAGAAATTAGTAAAGGGATTGTGAAAAGGGTAGCCCATCAACTAAAAGGAGAACAGCATTGACATTAACCTCACTGTCAGGCTAGGTGGATAATGGGATTTTTCATAATTAAGTAGTAAACAATATTTTCAGAGGTGATGTGACACAAATAGTAAATTATGAACATTCTTAATAGGGCAAATGTTGAAATAACATTCAAAAACACCTACTTTCTGAAAACTAGAATAATCAAAATAGGTTTTAAAGCTAATAGCGGATGGTGCAATGTTATACATCAATCTAATCACAGAAACCTGCATTAAGCTAGAAGTTCATCAGTGGAAATGGCCAAGGAAGAGAGACTTCTGTGCACTAGTTCATTGCACAATGATGTGAACTGCCAATATATTGTAGCTGATAATATCACCTTTTCTGAATAGAGCGAAATACTAGTAAAATTGAACAAGGGTTTAGTAAAACATTGTTTGACATTCCGTGCATAATTCTGACTGCTAACTTTCAAAGAATTAGAATTCAAACCAAAACAAGTACAGAGTGAATCAGGAATTTGGAGAGCTTATCATAGGGACAAAAACTAGAAGAACTTTATTCCTCTTAAGCTTTTAATTTGCTAGGATAGAGGATGGGATTGCTCTCTATAACCATATTCAGGGGAAAAATACCATGGGAGTTGAAAATCTACATTAGTTAAATATATTAGCACAAGAATATCCATACCCCAAAATAATCTTCCTTCTGTTTGAAGATTAAGTCTTTCTGCACTGATCTATGGAAACACCTAAATATTTCCTTGTGCTAGGACAACTCAAAGCCTATTAGTATCAATAGTTAAACTATATAGTTTTGCTTATTGTCTTCTATTCATAAGCACTACATTCACTCACAATGTGTGATTAACATGGCTATGAGCTGAAAGTCCAAAAATTAAAGAATGGCATATAGAACACATATAAGGAAGTATTTAATTAAAAATATTTTTCTTTCTTACTAGTTATTTTTACATTAATAAAGCAGTTCAAAACCTCTAAGACAAATTCCTTTCACTGTAAAGTACCATTTTTAATGCTTATTGTCAGAGTTTCCTAATATAGATGCAATTTTATTTAAAAATAAAGCCACAAGGGAATTTCAATAAAATAAAAATATTCTGCTTTGACTACATTGGAAGAATAGTTTCCAGTTGTCGTTCTTAAAAGTTCAGCATAAATGATCAAATGAGCATTTTTGTGTCTTTTTTGCTTTTACAACCAGGCTTCTGCCTCTTTCTGCCCATTTGTTGCATTCTCATGTCTTGAGAAGTTACTGAGAAACCTAGAAAAGAACTAAAAGAACATAGGCAAATTCAGGAAGGAATTAGGGAGGCAAATCAGCAGAAAAACTGAAAATGACAGGTTTGGGGATGAAAATAGTATTAAAAAGGAAAGGACAAGACTAAGGTGAGCAGTGAAGCTCTCTGAACTTAACTCGTGTATTTCAAATTGGACTAACCTGGTATTTTGGTGTCTTGTAATCTAGTATTCTGTTTGTACCATAAAGCAGACATTTAGGTATGTGACAACACAGGTACTGGAACATTTGTTGAGGACTTGGATATGTATATTTGTGTGTATGGGATCTAGCATTTTAACTTTGGCTTGTAACTGTTGAATACTTTGGTCAGCTTTCTACAAAATTTATTAGAACAGAATGGCAAAATTCTGCATTTCACTGATACACAGTTACGATTTTCTTTCCATCACTTTGGAAGTTTTAGGAATTTGGTAAAATTGGTAAGGCTATGAGAAATTAGTTGGTTTTGATTACAGTGAAATTTAGTTAAATTTATTTCAAAAAGCTTTGCTACATAAAAGGCTAGGTTTTCAAGCTAAGGTACAAAGGAACGCATCTTAATCTGCTAAATATTATTTTATTCCATAGCCTATAGAATTTTTCCATAGGCCTGTTACATGATACTGGACTGATCAAAACATGCATGTGTTTAACACAGCAGGGAAAACTATTGCTTGTTTCACCCTTATGACATCAGTGGCAGAAGATCAAATCTCTGTGTCCTGCTGCCTGCTTAGAAAGCTAAATATGAATTATTGGAAGTTATGAAGAGAATGCCTATGTGCAAGTAGGTGCCAAAGGAAGGTTAAATGGCTTGCACTTGTGAGGTGGTGTGTTTCAGGTGGGTTGTTTTTGATAAACTAGAATCAGTTGGAGATGTTCAAGTAGTTGAATGAGATTCATAGAAGTTTATTACCCGGTTTCAAGATTAGAAAGTTACTTTAGTGCTTTACAAAAGTACCTTAGTGTCCTTCTGTCTATGAAGAAAGAGCTGGGGGAGGCACTTAAGCTAAAGCTGAATGCAAGTAAATACACTAAATACCTGTAGTTCCCTTCATTTCTAGTTATGAGACTGTCTGCATACTGTACCTTTGGTTATAGACTGAATGGCTCAGTACTCAAAAACCTCAAGCTGTAGAAACGCTCACAGTATCTGCTTACCTCCAAGAGTCTTAATAGAGCTGTTTCCTGAATTACCTTCTTGAGTACCCTGATGGATCATGTGAGCTATTCTGGAAAAGTGAGCCAGTTTAAACTTTCCTGGAAAATAGTCTGACCACGTTATTTGGTCTTCCTTGAAATAATCTGGAAGAAGCTTCACTGCCTGTTTAGAGCTTTGCTTGTAGTTGTGTCTGTATCAGAAAGGAATCACAAGGTGCTGGTTGACAGCAGGCTCAATATGAGTCAGCAGTGAGCCCTGGCAGCTAAGAGGGCAAACCGCGTCCTGGGGTGCATCAAACACTCTGTAACCAGCCGGTCAAAAGGGGTGATTGTCCTGCTGTATTCAGCACTGGTGTGGCCTCACCTTGAATACTGTGTGCAGCTCTGGGCCCTACAATTTAGGAAGGATATGAAGGTCCTTGAATGCATCCAGAAGAGGGCAACAAAGCTGGTGAAAGGGCTGGAAGGCATGGCCTATGAGGAGTGGGTAAGGACTTTGGGCTTGTCTAGTTTGGAGAAAAGGAGGCCGAGGGGTGACCTCATTGCTCTCTGCAGCTTCCTGAGGAGGGCAAGTGGAGAGGGAGGTGCTGATCTTTTCCTCCCTGGTATCCAGTGATAGGACACATGGGGATGGTCCGAAGCTGCACCAGGGGAGGTTCAGACTGGACATTAGGAAGCATTTCTGTACAGAGAGGGTAGTCAAACACTGAAATAGACTTCCTAGAAAGGTGGTCAATACCCCAAACCTGTCAGTATTGAAGAGGCATTTGGACAATACCCTTAATAACATGCTTTAACTTTTGGTCAGTCCTGAAGTGGTCATGCAGTTTGACTAGATGATCGTTGTAGGTTCCTTCCAACCGAAACAGTCTATTCTGTTCTGTTCTTATTTTTCTTACCCTGTCTTGGCTGGGGGGCAGGTAACTTCCTGTGAACAATTTTCTCCTCCATTCTAGTCTAAGATACGGTTAGAGCAGAGCAGAAAAATTCACAGAACCAGATGCTGGTCCCCACTGTGGCAGACATCACCAAATGCTGCTTTTTAGCACTGAGTAGCATAGTCCCAGACATATGAGGCAGATGCCTGATACCATGGCTCTACTCTGTTGTGTTGGAATGAATTGGAAGTTTCCTTACAGTTAGCTGTCCATGGAAAACTTAAGACATGAAAATTAACATCTGAGAGAGAGAGAATAGCACTAGGTTATGATAGCCTGTTTGTCTGTTACTGGTTAAACAAAAATTAAACACACAGATGGCTGTCTTATCAAAACTTGACAAGATAGGTAAAGAGGGCTCATACATTGAGGTATACAGCTGAAAGGCCACCACAAAAATCAGTCTTACTACCTTTTTGCTACTAGTATTAATGGTTTTTACCTCAGTTTTGATACCCAGCCCTGAGGTTTAGCAATTGCATTGCTGATGTACCAAGTGTGAAAACTTGTCTGATAGGTTAATAGATATGTCATCATTGATCTCAAACTTAAAACTAATTTTTGTAACTTCACAGACATAAGCTACGTTAAGTAGGGGCTGGCTGTTTTTTCATTTACCATAAAATACCTTTTGTGCATGTACAGAAATTGGGGAAAGAATTCAAACACTGTTTTAATTTGCTGTTAGGTAACATTCTTGCCTACTGGTGGAACTGTATTTCTTGTAATTGTCTGTTGTACTTTAAATTTCAGTCTTGAGCCTTATATCAAGAACTATGTATTTGTATTTTACTTGCATAATGTCTCTTGAAGGATTTGGCAGGAAAACTTAATGCCTTTCTGTCATTACTTCATATCAACTATCTCTCAATATCAATTTATATAACCATTAGTAATTAGTAATCCAAAAAAAGATTTTGGGTGGAATAAAGTCATGTGGAGGATAAGCTTTGCATTGCTAGAAATAATTTTTCCAGTTTTCAGATTATTTCAAAAGTAATAAATAACCTCCTCACAATGCAAGTAAAAGAATGATTTCTCACTGAAAGCAATCCAGTACAAAATAACAACAAAAATGTCATGAAACATTAGGGGGAAGGGGGGCTTTGAAACTGACAAATATTTTTTTTCCCAGTTCTTAATGAGTTATTGCAAAGCAGCCCCTCCAAAAAAAGAAAAAACTTTAAAAATTACTTGCTGTCATCACCACTTCATTTTCCACATATTGTTAAAAGAAATTGCATTGTATACACAAAAAAGAAAGATATGACTGTAATTCAATAACATAATTCTATGTCAAAGTTCCAGAGTTCCATTAAGAAATAATTCCGTCTTCCCTGTCCTCTTTACTTGTCTATCAGAGCACTTCCATTGAAATTACAGTCTTAGTGTTCAGTGTATTTTGCAGTACATTCTACTATTCTGGATTTAGTGCTGAACCAAAAATAACCAGAAAAGACATGTTGCCTTGCTTCTTTTCAGAATGACTGTTCATGTAAATATTGCATAGTATGCAATGGTCTTTCAGTAGTGCAGGTACCATAACTGAACTTGATCCTAAAGGCAGCAAAATTCAGCTGCTCCTCACAGCGTGGCTTTGTTTTTCTCTTTTTCCCTCCTTCATATGAGTACAAAGTGAACCTAAACTAGCAGAACACCCAACTTGACACGATTATTTGAGATAGTGCTATGATATTAGTTCTTACATCACTCACCTTATCGGCAGCCAGCATCAGTGTCGTGACCAGAAGACAATGGAGATGAAGAAAAGAGAGCAGAGAACAAACTGTCCCATGCCATGGTGGCAGTCAGCTTCTGTAATGCTCCCCTGAGGTGTTCAACACCTGGCGCAGCTGGAAGTACCCTCAGTCTATTGTAAATTACACCAGGTTGCTAAACCAGCATGTGTCTCACCTATGACTATCTAGGGGATGGGGATTAAAGCTCTCTGTGTCTGTTTTTACTGATTCATAGCTGGGAGATGAGGAAAAAAATTCTCTCCTTTTTAAGTTTGCATTATTGCTGTTGCAATTAATATGCATATGCACACCTGAACAAAAACCAGAAACCCTCTAGAAAAAAATAATTTTGTTTTAATTTGAAATAGGAAAATACATATTCAAAAAAATGAAGCAAAAAGTAAACAATTTCAAAACAAAAAAAATCTCTATGTTGCATCAGTTTGGGACCAAACTGCATCCAGGTCACAGTAGCATATTTGAAATAACCCTGTGCCAAATTTCTTTTCCAGAGTTAAGTCAAAGGCTTTTAATATAGACACAGTATAGAAAAATGTCAGCAATTCAGTTCTACCAAAATAGTGATCAAACTGACTACCACTGCAATGCAGCACCAGTCATGCTGTTCCACAGTAACACTGGTCAGGAGAAGACGACTGAGAGCTGGTTATGTAGGTGAACCACTGCAATATTTGTTGGCAAAAGCTGGCTGTACTACATTTCAGGGAAAGAAATAGTGGGCAAGTTACAATTATGCCATTGAGCAGCCTACGAAATAACTTAAATACAGAAGCTTTTTCAGTGTTTCCATCAGGAAAAGTAAAAGTATTTTACTTTATGGTATATACTAAGCTTTTAAAGAGCATGAAGACTGTATTCAATACAATATATGTATTTTTTTAGAAGAAAAAAAAAACTGAAAAAAAGGAAATGAGAAATCTGGGACTATGCTGCAGAACCTCCTCTCTTCTATTTGGGCTGACCTGATTACAAGCTAATGCTGAACAGAGCTAAGATTTTTCTACAACAGACCTCTGTTAACCTTTACTAGGACCATGAAAACATGAATTCCCTTAAGAAAACTATTAAGCTAAACATGTGAGCGGAGTTAAATCTGTTTCATGTGGCTAGCCAATTATCCTTTCATAGCTATAATTTTCTGGTCATATATTAGAACTTGGTGATCTCCTTGAAATAGATCATGCATTACATTGTAAAAGAGAAAATAGCCCTGTTTTAGCCAAACCAGGACAGTCTTCCATCCAAAAATACTTATTTGACAGAAAAAGACTCAAAAGTCAAATACTAGTCCTTTAGTGTTGCAGCACGAGGAAGCAGCCATAGGTATATTATTAAATTGCTGAGAAAGACTGTGAGTTGATATTGATATAAACGAAAGAGACCACAGCTTTCCCTAGCAGATCCTGAATAGCCAAAGAGAGGGGGTCAAACACTGATACTAGCTGAGAGGGCCAGTGCAAGATATATATTTATATTCTGTAGGGTTGTCTGTAGTATCTCACACAATCCTAGCCCTAGAAAGAACTCAGAACAGACCTTGTTCACCTTTCATTATAGAAACTGCGGAGAACTAATGTAACTATCAAGAGGGAAAATACCAGCAGACCTCCTGAAACCTAGACGAAGGTCCCCTGGCAGAGCTGCAGGAGGGGAAGGCTCAAAACAGGCACTGGGAAAGAGAAGACAGGTAGAGGATTCCAGATATCTTTGCAGTGAAGTAACTCCCCTCCCTCTGAGGACATTTGAGCCAGGTGTTAATCTTTTCTCCTAATGCAGAGTTATGTGTGTGAAGAGAAGCATGTTCTGCTGATACTTCTCTTCCCAGCTTTTAAAACAATACCTTGTAAAGGAAAAATATTTCATAAGAAATGCATGGAGGGTCTTAATTATCTTATGTATCTGGAGAAACTATTAAATCCATATCTCAATATTGTTCTTGCAAATAGGTTAGTCTTTCACAAATTAAAGAAAAGGTACTGATTGAAACTCCAGTGGTACTGCTGGAGACAATTCCATTTCCTTACCTAATGTATTTTTTGGCATGGAAATGATCTTCTTTCCATGTTAAATTACTAGAAAAATGAATGAAAGGGATATCATGTTTCTGTTCACAAGGTGGGTATGTTTCCTGATTAACTTTAAAACGTGAAAATTTAAGAATGTCAAATACACAATAAATGCTATTTTACAGATGTCTTTTGAAGTGCTATTTGTAAATACAGTCACTCTAGAAAATGCTATCAATTTGGCAACAACCTATATAACCCTTACGTGTTTCTGACAGCACTTTTGGGTACCATTTTTTCTCATAAAGAGGATAGTTTTAAATTACTGAGCACTGCAAACTGTGGAACATCTGCTTGATTTCCACAAGTAGGTAGCTACAACGTTAACCATGATTTCCGTGGAGGACTGACTTGGGCTAGCTGCCAGATGCCCACCCAGCTGCTCTCTCACTCCCCCTCCTCAACTGGACAGGGCAGAAAATAAGGTGACAAAGCTCATGGGTCAAGTTAAAGACAGGGACATCACTTACCAATGACCAAGGGATGAGGTGGAGAACAAGAAAGAACAGAAATGAGAAAGCTTGTGGGTGGAGATAGACAAGGAGATCCCTTACCAATTACTATCACAGGCAAAACAGATTAGACTTGGGAAAAATTCATTTATTCCCAATTAAAAGAGAGTTGCATGGTGAGAAGCAAAGGCAAATATGAAAACACCCACCTACCACTCACCCCTTCCTTCTTCCCAGGCTCAACTTTGCTCCTTCATTCCTG